>NW_028145643.1:567500-627500 GCF_977016875.1 Pavona decussata
GCAACGGCAGAAATGACCACGTGATTTCAGTTTCTCAGTAAAATTGACTAGTTTTTGCATTAGCATCAAAGGTCAGATTTAGTTTAAATTATCGTCACCTTTGTACCCATTTTGTCAAGAAAACATTATCACGAATCTCTTGTTTGCCGTTTGCCGTAAATGAGATTCTAAATCTCCGTATTAATGTTACTTCTTAACGGTTGGGAGGCAGATCAAATATTTGTCTAGCAGCGCTTTCCGTTCAGCCACAATTTTCGGTTTGAAATTCCGAAAACTTTCCGTTGGCAAATGGAAAGGTTTTGCATCTGCAAAAAGAGCGCTGTGTTCAGTTCCAAACGTGTAATCTCAGATAGATAAAAAAAACTTACACGATGGCGCAGAAAGTGAACGAAGTGGAAATGGAAGTCTTGTACAAATGGAACGGTAATTCCTGTTCCAACCGCTTCGAAAGGCAAGAGTGGTGTACCTCCAAAGGTCATCCGTTTGTTCCAGAAAATTTCCAGCACATCCGCGCATGTCAATTGTATTTCATCCGGTTTAACCGGAAATTTTGGGTAAATGGACAACGGTTTAGGAGTTGAAATGACGACTACCTAATTACAAGTCCATCTTGCAGTCACAAAGGATTCCTTCAACCTGGGAAGTGCGGATTGCACATGCAGCGCAATAAGTCGCAAACCACTAGGCCATATTGCATCCTTTTATAAATGGGTCGTAAGTTTGTGAACCTACACCTGAAGAAAGAAGATATCCTGCAGATGTATTTACTCTTATCTTGTCTTCTTTACCTCTTGGGTTCCGGCCACAGTTCAGGATCCTGGAGAACGATTCCAAACGGCAGAAGAATGGGCGTCTGAAAACAGATTTCAACAAAGATTAAACAAAGAAAGCGCTGGAGAAGGAAAGAAGGCTTCCTCGCCAATTTAACTTTCAGGCTCCAGTTGTTCAAAGGCCGGATAACTTTATCCAGTGGATAAGTCACTATCCGACAGTTTCAATCTGTGCAAATATTTCAGTATTTCCTCTTGTACAAGCGAATATGCATACTCCAACCTCAGTTAAGTTTGGTAGTGTACCAAAACCTTGGACAACGTTTAAAGTGAAGTATATTTTAGACCCTGAATAGTGCCTTATCCAGCGGATAAAGTTATCCGGCCTTTGAACAACTGGGGCCAGGTCTATATACTTCTTTTGTATTATTCCTCGCTGTAACTTGTCCTAAGCAATCAAATAAATAAATAAAATAAAAATAGATTTACAAGCGCTTTATTATGACTGAGCCTTTAAAAGAAAAATTAAAAAAAAAAAAAAAACGACTGAGCCTTTGGCTCGGGAGATTGCGCAAGCAGTCCCCGTATTATTGACTATAAATAAATTACTTTACTTTAGGGTTCGTAAAGGAAAGTCATGCCGTTTTTGTGAGGATTTGCCATTTGCTTTTCAATATCATGGATTCATCACAGGGAGTCCACAAAAGTTGTGGAAAAGAAAAAAAGTAATAAATTATCGACTTACGTTGTTCGTTTCTTGTGGTTTTCTATAGTGGTCATTTGCATACAATTTACGCGAGATTTATATATAGTAAAGTCAGCAGAGCTCAGATCCGCTCGCGCACAACTCAGTACACGACATTAGTAAATTGTATGCAAATGAGCACTATAGAAAACCACAAGAAACGAACAACGTAAGTCGATAATTTATTAATTTTTTTCTTTTTCACAACTTTTGTGGACTCCCTGTGGATTCATGTGATGGCAACATGGCATGAAAATTGCATTCCTTGTTCTTTTGAACCATTTGCAGGCTAGCCGACATTGCAGAACAGCAATATTTAAGTACGGTTCTGTCCGGGTTTTCGAGAATATATACATGAAAAAGAGAGATTTAGAATCGCGTTTACAGCAAACGACAAACGGCAAACGTGAGATTCGCGTTTTTGTTTTTTTAAAAAATGAGTGCATAGATGAGAATAGTACAACACAATTCTGGCCTTTGATTCTATCACGCAAAACTACTCAATTTTACTAAGAAACTGAAAACAGCGAGCGGCAAATATAGGATAAACATGGTCACGGGATCATTTCCGCCGTTTTCCGTAAAAATTCTAAATCTCTCTAATATTATGCAGTTCACCTCTTTCGGAATGACAAAATCGCCAACTTGCAGATCAAACTCATGGATTCTAGCGCCCCAAGGAGCCAAGACGGAAGCACGGAGGGTTTCATCTATCACCTGACGAGTGTATCTATATGAAATAAAAAAAGAAAAACGAAAATACGGAATGGGAAAAAGTCTATGCAGTAACAAATATTGTCTTCAAAAAGGCAGACGACATCCCCCAAAGCTAATTCCTTGCACAACAACGCCGTCCAAAAATGTTGAAAGTCAGTGACTTAATGCTTTGGTTTTGAAAGCGGATTTTTCCTCACGTCAGTTCTGAGGCAACTTGTGGTTTGATGTCCTCATCTCCGAGAACTTCTTCAAGTTCGTTGTAAACTTTTTCTTGAATCTCGGGATGCTTTGTCAGGAAATATAGACACCATACCATCACTAGAACGGACAAATAAAAACAAATTAACAAACGATTAAATATGCGAGAGCTTTAATACTGGTGGCATTTGGCGGGAGTCGTTCAGGTAATTCTGACGCATTCTCCTATGAGAACGATAGAGATAAATCGGTTTATTATATCTTTCAGTACGCGCGGTGATTGGCCAATTTTGTACGGCCTGCTAAATTTGAAAGTCGTTCCTTTCCCGCACGCCCGATTAACCTCAGAGATATACTAAATATCTTACTAACCTCGTTTTCTCGGTCCGTATTGTAAGTTACTCTTATTTTTTTGTTTTTGCTTTTGTTCATTCTATTGCATACAAACTGGCCATAACATGTGAACTGTGAAGTTTAAAAGCCTTACAATGATTGCCTTGTTTATAGTACCATCAATACGGAGTAGCCAATCAAAATATTTAAACAAAATTCCAGTTTCCCAGAGTCTCTCCTGGCGACTAACCGCTGGCCAAAGAGCCTGAGGACTCTGGGTACGAGATTACAGATTGATGGTACTATCAAAAAAGGCAATTATTGTAAAGCTTTTAAACTTAACAGTTCACATGTTAATGCTAGTTTGTATGCAACAGAATGGACAAAAACAAATGAATGACAATACTGAGGTGACACACTGACGGATCAGCATCATTTGACTGTCAGCACTTACTATATCCTGTTGTGTGAAAGCCACCAATTAAAAACGTTATGACTGTATCATTCATCTGCAAATAATCACAGTTTCAGTATGGCACTGATGTCCATATAATTATACCGTTATATACCCTATCAAAAGCATTGCGCCATAATAAACTAATGATAACATGGATCTTTTTAGCTAACTCTTGCACGGATGAAAACAAAGCCAGTTTACAAGCTACAATAGTATTATTTCTTGTTGGCCCAACAGTACCGCAGCGCAGATCGTACATATATTTTGAAACACGATTTATTCATGACTGATTCATGAAATGAAAATAGGGCTGATTCAGAAATTGGTTGTCGATTCAGAAAATTGGTGCAAAAGATTTGTTTCAAGGCAGGCTAACACTCTTCAAGAAACCGCCATGGTAAATGACAATTGGAAATCATAATTGTGTGTCTAAATACACATACAATTTGTAATTCTCATACTGTCAGCCTGAGAAATCATAACATGAAAACTGGCCTAAAACAATGACTTGATCACCTTGACTTTCAATCCTTCCCCAACACCCTTTCTAAAAGGTGTTAACCCTTAAAGTTTTATAACTCCATAAATTCTCCAAACTCCAGACTAGCCTTTTAGCCTCAGATGCTTAGCCTTTTAGCAGATTAGTGACGACTGCATCTAGAAACTGTGTATAATTATTGTACAATTACAATATTTTAATACAGTATAGAACTTAACTGGGGGATAACAGAGATTATAACATAGTCCGCGCGCTTCTCAATCTAATTTTTATTGGTGTCATCATGGTACATGATGACATGGCCGTGTGTCCATACTAGATGATGTGTGCAAAAAAGGGTGCAAATCAGACAAACTCGGGTTTCGGTCGCTCAGTTTGTACAAAGTTTCCTCAAAAAATGGGCGAAAATAGTGAAGAACTACTAGACGTTTCTCTTGGAATTGCAAGAAGCTAGAAGAAGCTAGAGTTGCTCTCGGCGTACTCATACTGCACACTTCTCTCATGCTCTCCAAACTTCCTGCGTACATCCATAACCTGATATACGCACATTAAGCATGAACCAATTCTTAATGGTAAACTGAATGGCCTGTACAAGTGGTACAGGCCATGAACATATTAAAGCTACTTTGCAGGAAGCCCACTATAAAAATAATAAAAAAGTAAAGTGAAAGACTAAATTAAAATGTATGTTATTGTAGTACTACACAAAATGGACATATATCTAAAAATCATCTTAAATTCTAAAATTTACTTGTACATATTAAATATTAAAATCCTGTGTGACAAATCCTTTTTAAGAAATTGTCTTGTGCCAGTAATATTTGCTCTTGTTCTCCTATCTTGTCCCCATACTTTTCTTATAAATTAAAGTACTGGGGAAAAGGTATTAAAATATCAAGAAAATTCACCTTGGGTGATCATATTCTTAATTCTCATGACCTTATGGGTTGAATAAGCATTGATATTACAAGGAGAAATTTGATGCTGATCACTGTTAGGGCTTAAAGGGTTAAAGTCATATGTACCTCCTCTTCATCCATAAGATCGCAGTCTAAAATGGAATCAATAAACAATTTTTCCTCTTTATTTTCTTCCTGCTTCCTTTTATTCAACAGATTTTTGACAACTTCCTTCATGTACGTTCTTGCTGATGAAAAAGAGCAAACATGGTGAACTTTAACGCTTCAGCTGCCAAGAGCACACGAGCTCAAAATGCAACAGGAAAGAATTGGTGGCATCTTTACATGCATGTATACTACATGTAAGTCTCACAATCTGTAACCATGTATAATTATACAGTTTAATTTCAATTAATGCTGTCAGAAAGCCTACACGACAAGACCGCAAGGTGATAATGAGGGTAATGTATTAATATTTTACCAAACTCAGCGATTGTCGTAAATAAATCACAGAGGCAATAATGTTTATGTTATTTTCTCCCATCCTATGATACTGAGTTGAAATAATTTATTACAGCTGAATTGAAACTGAATCACCTTGCAAGCCACAAGTAACACAGCACCAGAAAAGAGAACCAGTGAACAGCTTTGATTTATTGACTATTCTGATAAATCGGAATTTGTACAGATCAGCTAGAGACTCAAAAGTTATGACCATCTTGTACAGCATAGTAAACAGCACATGTACTACAGGACAGCATGTTTACACAGTGTACAGATTTACTCAACAGCTATAATTTATGAATAATTATGCCAAATACAGACTCAGAAATAAGCTCCAAATTAAATTTAATATCTCAAGGAGAGGTACATGTACCTTCCTGAAACTTCTTCTCTCTGTCACTGTCAGGTGGGGGACTGGGTCCAGCCAAACGGGCCTCCATCTCATTCCAACACTAGGGATAACACAATAGGAGCAATTTAATAAACAGTTATAGAGCATGAAAAAAATAATTTTCTTTGGTATTGGATCAAACGAAAGGTAGGAACATGGCTCTTTCAAGACTGACTGAACAGAGAAATTTTCATGAGTTGGTTTAATGTATTTATTATAGAACAATAAAGTTACCACAAGATAATGCAGTATGCAATGAAATCTTATCAGGTCCCAAGTAGGAAAACAATAACTTTGAAGGGTTTTAGGCAAGACAGGCATAAATTTAGGACTTTTTTGCCTTAAAGTCAAAATTACTCCAAATAAGCTCTGTTTTGGCACAGAGACTTAGTAGCTATCATGTGAGAAACAAGAAATATAAGCCTAATGTTAAGAAATAGCTTATTACTTTTTTCTAGAAAATGTAAGCAACCTACATGTACACAAAGGAATCATATACAGATTCTTGACTGATTTCTTCTTTTGACAACTACCAGTCCTTTACTTGACTTGGTTGAGTCAAGCATCGGTATCTCTTTTGTGTAAGTTGTTTGGCATAAAGTTTAGTTCAAACCCAATGCAACAAGATAAAGGATACTACATGGTTATATTAACTGTTATTTACAGTCCTGTGCCGAGTTTTACGAACTACCTACTTCTTCATATGCCGTTGCCATTTTGTTGATCTCCTTCTCATCCATAAAGAAGCGTCCCATTCCTGCTACCAAAATGGATTTGATTGCCATGGCCATCATTGATTTTTCCAGTGGAATATGTTCTTGTTTCTCAGCAAATGTTTCAAATTCAGCTGCTGTCTCTTTGGCAATCTGCAAATTAATTCTCATGAAAACCTGCACGGGTTGCTGCATGCTTTAGTTAGCTCTGACAACTATAATTATAACCACAGTTCATCTCAGTCTACATTTAGCTATTAACGTATTAAGTTGCAAAGGATGCGAAACACTGCTGCTAGACTTCATACCTCCACTAGAAAATAGGACCAGGTAATGTTACCCCTGTAATTTAAGAGCTAATCAAATATGGCTTCCCATGAGATTCCATATTCTTTTTAAGATACTTTTAATTCCTTATAAAATGTTATTCAGCCAGTCACCTCAGTATGTTAGTGATCTGATTTCAATAAAGAAACAACCTACCTACCAATGGTTTTCCAATAAATGGCAGTCTACAAGACTTTTCTGAGGTAAAATGTTGCAATCTTTCAGTGACAGAACTTTTGCTGTCACAGCTCCTACATTGCGGAATATTTTCCTTCCAGTAACAATAAGTATATCAGGAACTCTAGAACATTTTTAATTAATTCTCTCTTAAAACTTTTCTTCTTAAATTAGCTTTAAAAGTGTTAAGGATTGTTGTTAGATTTTAATTTATTTAATTTACTTAATTTTGTGTTAACACTGTAATGCACTTTTGATCATTTTATGTTAAAAGGCGCAACAGAAGCACTAACTAAAGTGATCATTTGATTCATTTTTTCTTCCTTTTCATTGTCAGAGAGCAAACCACATGACCTGCAAACAACTGCCTACAAATAATGGTCTGCTCACGCACAATACTGTCCAACTGTGTTTTGCTGCAAATAATATTCTATCATGCGTAATTGAAACCACACTCTAGATCTTGTGTGAAAATTAATGAATACATTTTCTCCTTTTTAGGATTTCAAGTCCTTGAAGTCTGTGAACTTGTTCCAAATATTTTTCAGATTTGTTGATGTATACATTTTGTTATTGACAGCTGACTGAACGTACAACGTCAATAGAACACATTATTTCAATGAGAAGGAAACCAATTGATTTCTGCCATTACTCCTGCAAGGTGGTGTGCGCTTACCACTTCCCGAAAATTCTGTTATTATGAAAACTCGGTATGGACTGATAAAACAATCATTGAACTCAGTTATCACAAAATGTTGTGATTTGTCAGTGTTGCACAGATCAATATTATTATTTGCCTCAGCCTTGATCTGCTCACCACTGACAAATCACGATATTCTGCTCAACCTCATCCAATAATTATTAATTAGCATTATTATAATTATTATTAAATCCCTGTAATATTGGACCTGTTACCTGTGTAAAGTGCTCATAATAGTACGACACTGCCTCATGACTAAAACTGCGGTCAACCAGCTGCCTTTTCTTGCGTGCTTCAAGACCATTTCTATAAGTCAGACTTTTCTTTCCCAACAGAGGTTCAAAGAACTTGAACTGTTCATCTGTTAAGATGAAATTGATGTCAGAATTACATCTCCTGGTAACATGAGGTCTGGTTCGAGTGTCCTATCTCCACTTGTGGCGCTCAGTGTCAAATTATTTCAAAAAAACAAATTCTTAATTGAAATTAATTCATTATCATGAGGATTAGATTATGACCTAAAAAAGTAGTTGTTGTACTTGCTGATGAAAAAAGATAATTTAATAAAAGGTTTACATGTAAGCCTAAAGTTGCTTAGACAGTGCAAGCAATGATGAACACAGATTCATTATCGATAAAAAAAACTATGTTTACTTAATAATAATTATTTACATGTATGAAAGCCATTTTAACATAGCTAATGAAAAAGTGAATCAAATAAAATTATTTTTCGGATTCAACTTACATGGAACACTAACTACATTTTAGCTCTTACAATATAACTATTGATCTATATAAATTATTTTAAATAAATAGAACAAAAAATATATAATTATTATCAAATATTTGAGTGCATTTTAACTCCTTTTTTGTCTTGTTTTGGCTCAGAGTAACCAGATTTTTTGCACGGGGCCCTCAATTTCTGACATGTTTTGTGCTTTTTTGCTCCTTGTTTGGAGTCAAGACCCATGATTATGGGCCAGTTAAATTCTGCATTTATCACAAAACAAAGAACAAAGCAGTGGATAAAACATCAAGGTAAATGTTTCCTGAAGGAATTGAAGGCCTGCCATATAAAAAAACAATAAATCTGAGCCAATTCAGAAAAGAAGCTAAAAAGCACCATTGGTCAGTCATGCTCCATTCATAAGCCTCCAACGCAGATGCGCTTGGCTCATGACGTTACGCACGCCTCCTCACGTGGGAGGAGTGCTTAACGTGAAAAGCCAAAGAACGTCCACATGGGAGGCCATTCATTCATTGATCTTACAAGGTTTGTCAAATAGCGGCCGTATTTCTTTCCAGTCTTCCACTGATGATAGGCTGACGACATACTCCTTTCCCCACCAGAATCCCACTATCTCACCATACTTCTCATGTAGCTCGACCAGATACTCATGCACGCTGCCAGCCTTTGCCATATCAGATAAATTACCACTCCTGAAATATCAAACAGGGACTATAAGTAAATTTAGGTAATGTTGCACTAGGGCATGCGTCAGGGCCCCAAAGGGGTTAACAAAAGGGCTCCAGGACTCCACATAGCCAGATCGGAATTTCTGTCCAGGTTGCAAGTAGAAACTGGCTTCAGGCTGCAGATTCCAAGGCAATAATTTCAGGATCCTCCTCCCCTCCTCCGCCACCCCAACTCTCTGTGTGACATGGTAGGTGATCCAGGAAGTAACCCCAGTTTTTGACACACCATGAAGCAACTACGTAGATTATTACTTTCTCCCTACAACTGTAGATGAGATGCTGGCCCCTTTACACAACAATCTTTTTGTAAAGGTCACTAAGTACACCGTTAAAATATTACACTCAGACTGCCATGGGGCATTTGAACATTTCATTTGTCTCTGCCTTAGGGGATTTTTCCAGTTTGATTGAAAGAGCCTAGAAATCAGTCAGGAAGGAGTGGGAGGGGACGAGTTCTGCAAGAAATGGGCAATGCACTACGAGATTACAGCTGCGATTAGTCTAAACCTTCACACTTACGTTGGATCTGACGGTTCAACTCCAGGAATACTTGGGCCTTTGGACGAATTCCTCTGTTAAAAACAAAGGCCTGATATACTAACAAAGGTAAACATCACGCCATATTTCAAATCTCGAGACAAGTTTTACGTGTGAAGATGGTGATAATACTTTAAAGGCCCAAAAGATTAAAGCAGAAACAAGCCTGTGGCTGGATTACTTTTCTTGTGTGACACTTTCCATTCGATCTTCACTTTCAAAGGCTATGTACAGCTTTTGAAACAAATCGGAATTTTCTGTGTGATCTACTGAGCTAAAGGCCAGCTAAGTATTATTATGGGCAAGTGCATACTACGATTATCACTCAGAAAATATACTCACAAAGTCGAACATGAAAAGAAGAATTACTATCAGCCCAAAAACCAGTACAACGGCGAATACGCCGAAGTCGGTGACAGAAAAGTGTGAAGGAAACATTTTGGTAGTTTTAGTGAACAACTTTCAATATGGCGGTAATTGGCTGTGGTCCTGGGATCGAGAATGCACATAAAATTTGTCCCAGTACTTCTCCGGCTCTTACACAACCTCGGGAAGGCCAGGGAACCCTAAAACATGAAACATAAGCTCCTGAACAAAGACAGTTGGGAACATTCATACCAAGTGAATCAGCCATATAGCCATGTTTACTTACAGGGAACCCTAGCCTGCGAACACAGACGCATTTCCGGCTGTCGCTTCTCTCCGCCAGAGAAGCGACAGCCGGAAATTTATGCGTCTGTGTTCGCAAGCTAGGGGAATACAAAATTTTCAACTTTCGCCTTTAGTCCAGTCAATCTATGGTTTAACATGAAACTTATTGCAGCATAATTGTTTTCAACCTTATTTGAAAGGGGTAGCAACCCTAGTAACAAGCTAAAATTCCCTCAAATTTCCTTCAGTGGAACATCTCGAAATTCAAAATTCTTCAAAATTGACAAAAAAAAGTAATAGAAATAAATAAAACGTGACATTGCAATGTTGTTAAGACAAAATGGTAAAATAAGTTTCACACTTGCATAATTGTTACTCGTGGTCAAGAAAATATGGAGCAAGAGCACTTTTACCATTTTATTTGTACCACAGGATACCCAGGTTGAAGAAATGGTATCAGTAAAGGCTTATTAAATTTTTCTTTCCTTCATCTTCAGGTAAAATCTACAAAATGTAGCTTGTACAATTGCTTGTCCGAGAGAGGCTAGCTTTAAACTCACATCTTTACCAGAAATCAAAGTCCTCAAGAAGGTCTGTAATAGGGTTGGAACAAACTCTTATGCAGTGTCGACTAAAGACTTTTCCGCACTCTATGGGAAGTTCTTAGTAGAAACGTCTTTACTCATAATTTCACGTTTGACCAATTTATCAGCTGTCACCGGAGCGGTCTTTCTTTTACAAAATAATTCAAAGCAAAATTAAGACTTCTGTCGAGATTCTTACTTCTCCGTAGCCTGCGTGGCAGGCGCTAGAAAGGGGAAGGGAGAGGGGAAATTGGGCGCGCGAGAAACGCGAGGCCCAATTTTCCCCTCTCCCTTCCCCTTTCTAGCGCCTGCCACGCAGGCTAACTTCTTCGCTTTTGAGGCAAAAAGATAAAAGGTGATAAGCTAATAACAAAGTTGCTCGCTAGCTGCACATCAGTGGATGAACTTCACTTATCCATTTCTGAGACCGTGCGTCATCAATTGTGATCTGCTAAGAGAGAAACTGGGAATTAATCAAAACTCGGAGGCAGGGTGGCTGAACAGTTGGGAGTGTTGTCCAATACACACAAACGGAATCCAATGGAATGGATTGGCATTCCATTGGTACACCATTGGTGAATTGCATCTAATTAAGGGGACTTAGACTATTTTCGCTACGGTTCGGTTTGAGTACAGCTGGATTCCGTTCGTCCATTGGTACCAATGGTATGATTGGTACCAATAGAATGACTTGGCATTCCATTGGTACATCATTGGTGAATTTCATCTCATTAAGGGGACTTAGACTATTTTCACTACGGTTCGGTTTGAGTACAGCTGGATTCCGTTCGTCCATTAGTACCAATATTGATGTGTAGCATGCTTGTTTCGGCTCCTGGATTTAGGAACGAGATAGATTCATGTGTAGTGCGCTTATTCCATGTTGTTTTGGCTCATGCATTAAAGAACGAGGTATTTCGCTTATAGATCAAGGAAGTATCAAGTCATGACGTTTGTCTTGAGATCCAGATTCCAATGGTGAACCAATCGACCGACTACTTTTTCATTTGTACCAATGGTACCAATGGTACCAATCGACCATTCGTTTTCGCCTGGCTTACAAGTCAGTCAATGAGATGCAGTTTACAAATGGTATGCCGATCGACTGAGGAGCTTACCATTTGTTCCAATGGTACGAATCGTAACCAATCGACTGACTACTTTTCCGTTTGTACCAATGGTACCAAGGGTACCAATCGACCATTCGTTTTCGCATGGCTCACAAGCCAGTTAATGAGATGCAGTTTACAAATGGTATACCGATCGACTGAGATTAAGCTTACCATTCGTTCCAATGGTACGAATCGTAACCAATCGCCTGACTACTTTTCCATTTGTACCAACGGTACCAATGGTACCAATCGACCATTCGTTTTCGCACGGCTTACAAGTGTTAATGAGATGCATTTCACCAATGGAATTCCGATCGAATGAGGAGCTTACCATTCGTTCCAATGGTACGAATCGTAAGGCGTCTTTGACAAATCGTAATCTTTTACCAATGGTACGATTGGTGAGGGTGTTTTGACGATTCGTATCCGTTTGTGTATATTGGACATGAGTGACGGTTGGGGCGACGGACTTTAAATCCGGAGTTGTTGCAGGGTAGTCGGATCGAGTTACGCTTGTAATGTATCCAGGCAACTCAGCAATGTTACGATACGGCGCTTTCCATTTGATAGAACACGTCGGCCAAACTATTTAGTTCGTAAACGGAATGTATCAATTTTAAGGATAAGTTTTATCCTAGTCCTTCCACTTTCTCCAAAATGGCGCGTACCATTTTCGGTGTGATTTTGCAACACCACCCTTCAAAATGAGCGGTTTTTTTTAAATGGAAGAATTGTACTTTCATCAGCTGTTTCTCCTTCTGCCCTGTTACCTGTTATTTATTTATTTTCATTTATTTATTTATTTGCTTTTTTTTTTTTGAGAATTATGTATTTTTTCAGTGAGTGACACAGGCATACTCGGAAAAGGAAATCCGAGTGCTCCTATCAGGAATCGAACCTTAGACCTTCCCATTACTAGTTCGGATGCTCTACCACTGAGTTACAGGAGACTCGAAGTTGGATTCAAAAAACACTTCTCGATGTTTGGAAATCGGATGAAACACTCTTCCTCGTGTTTGTTATATTTCGTCAAACTCAACAGAGCGAATCTGTTCATCAAACGCCGATTTTTCTTTTTTCTTAAAGTAAATGACAATCAAGGGGTGCCAATTTTTTTCAAAGCGTCACGAAAACCGTTTGAAGGGAGGAGTGGGTTTGGCAAAGTACTTACCGCTCTCCACCGTGACGTCACTATGGATCCGCTGAAGGTCTCTGAGTTCTGCAGGACCATGCTGGGTGATATCTACTGCCCTTTTGACGCTTGTAATTTGAGTAACTATCCAAGATCTTTTTCATAGCAGGCCTCTGATAGGCGAGAAAACACAATTAACGCTCTGTCGGAACTTCTTCTCCGGACAATAAACTCACACTCGCGATAATAACTTCATTTTCAATCAGAAAACGTAATACGACATCCTTTCAAAGATCGTTCTTAAATAGAACTAGTAAATATGGAATGCTCTAGCCGCAGATCTTAGACTATCTGTGGCTTGTTCATTTAGTTCTTTTAAAGTGATCCCTTACCGTTACTATTACAATCCTGATGATCCTCGCTCGTTTAAATCAATATGCTTGACCTGTAACGTGGCCCATAATTTAGGGAAGAACATTACTTGTTGTTTTTAGACATTTGCAGTTTTCTTTTCATTTTCGTGTTCTGTGTTCTTGCCCTGCAGTAATTGGCGTTCGCTGTTGCGGTGTACTGTTGTGATATAATGTATTTTTTTCTTACCTCAGTATCTTTGAATGTTTCATTCTAGTTCGATTTTCGTATTGTTATTTATTTTAGTTTTGGCGAGGTTAATAAAAAATATATAATAATAAAATAAACAGAACAGAAGTTATGTTTATGAAACTCTTCTGGTCAAGCTTACAGCAATCCCTGCTCTCAGTTCACAAAAAACCAATCGATAATAACATTCTGTAATATTTATAGACATCCGCTCTTAGGCCCCGCCAGCTCTGGGAAGGGACGCTGGTTCTAGAAGAAATCATACAAAAACTAAACGACTACAACAGTAAAGTTCAAATTAGTAGCAACCTGAACAGTGAGTTTTCACAACTCCATCAAAGTTAACGAGTTTTTAGCCCTGCTCCAAAGGTGCGGTTCATGCTGTTTTCAGTCTCTGGGTTGGGTGTATCGTACTGCTACATTTAGCAAGACCTCGGTTTTCAACCTTCCATTCTAACTGAAGGATTGTATAATGACACGACTGAAGCTTTCAGCGTTATTTATTAAAATGAGCATGGATTCCTGTTGTTTTCTGAAGAATCCAACACGGTATATTAAACGTTTTCTCTTGTTACCTCTTATACAGGAGTTCCTGGTGTGTTCTTTGTACGTGTGCCTCTCTGCAAAATAGAAAAAAGTTTTTCCCATATGCCAGGGCATCTAGCAGACAAGGAGACGTTGTTAAGACATCCATGGACGTGAATCTTTCACGAATTATTTTCGTTTGTAATTATAAACACACGTTCAAAAATTCGTCACTCAAAGAGAAATTCTTTTCAGCAAATGTTGCAGCCCAGGGCAAAATGTGCATCGTTTACGTTCCACAGTTTGCACAGGACATTTTTTCAAACGATGTCCTGTGACGCTATAATTAGACACATTAAAAAGTCTCATTTCCGAACCTTTTTGCTGGAATATAACCGATAGAAGTCCGGCAGGGGGCCCTTGTCGCCACTAACCATAGTCTAAAATCGAAAAGTGTCTATATGTTTTACGCACTCTCAGGAAGGAAGGTTATAGCCAGCCAGAGATAGACAAACTGTTCAGCGCCTTGGTGATGCCTAAGCTTGTGTACGGTGTATCAGTCTATGGAGCATCTCCACCAGAAATCACCTCTATACAGTGTTTTTTGGATCGTTGCCGTAAAAGGGAGTACAATCTGAGTTGCTTGGCTCAGGGATCGGAGTAGAGTCCGTTGCGCCAGCGTTCTGATTTTTCGCCGTGAATAGCAATGGACCCTGGTAACGAGGGAGATCGCCCGCGTGAATGTCGCGAGCGTTTGCCGACGCTATGGATGCAGTTTCGTCTCCAAAATGTACTTTGTTTCGCGTTCTACTGCAAAAATGTCCACCTTTTTGCGGAGAAAGCCGCCAATATGACCAGCCTAAAACTCTGGTTGTGGACAGCTTCTCTCTGGGGACTACTTTCTGGATCCTTGTCGAGTAAGTTTACATGTACTACACCGTATTATTATCAAATTAACAGCGTTTGTACCTTTGGTCCACTACCTTGTTCATGGATTTTGTCGGAGTACCGCTACGCCTCTCCAGTCGAATGGAACACTTTGCACAAGATATGTTTCCGAGCCTTACCGCATGACTCGCAATTAAGCTTATGTGTTAGGCTAGCTATGCGCTTGTACGTTCACGTTGCACCGTATCTATATTACAAAAATTTGCTCGGCTGGGCCTTTTGTTCAGACTGTACCAACTTTCCGGATCGCTTACAGATACTTTACAGGAGTTTTGCATCTGCTTCAAAAGTAGGTCACGTTTGGATTCATACCCGTCTCAAACATTTACCGATGGGTAGGCAAACACGTCTTGAAATAACAGTGTTTGTTTGGAAATCCGATGTCAAATAATTTTCATAAAACATGGCTTCTGAAAAATTTCATGAATTGGAAACTTCTGGCACAGGGAAAAAGATTTTAAGAAAAAAATTGGAGGGATGTAGCTGTGCCAGAAAGCGTCCAGTCGTGCTTCGAACTTTTCATACATTTCCCTGGTTTTTTTTTCCCGTAAACTATTTTAACAGCAGTTCACAGCTGGTTCGCTAGACAGACAAATGTATGGAAATGTCAAAATGAGCTAGATGCTTTCTATTGCAGTTACATTTCCTCAGTTACTTTCTGTAAAATCCTTTGCATAGTGCCTAAAGTTTCCAATTCATGAATTTTTCAGAAGCAATGTTTTATGAAAATTATTTGACATCACATTTCAAGACGTGTTTGCCTACCCATCAAGATGGCATACCCTGGACCCCTTTGCCTTCCCGGGGGTGGGAGATTTGATCCCCATGCATAAGGGGTGGGGAACCCTAGCCTCGATGTCATATGACGTGTCTCAGCCGCACTGCACGAGGCATAATAAGTCATGGAGGAGGTCAACATGTCAATTTTGTCTCATTTTTTAAGGGGAGGATTGTGGCTTCATGGGGCACCGCTGCACACAAGATACAATTTATATTAAAAGCTTAAATAATCTGGGTTTTAATAAAGAAATAACAAACGTGCCGAGTGCATTGTTGAGTTATATAGGCACACAGGAAGTTTTAAGAACACGAGAGAAGTGCAGAGTAATTGTTCACAGTGTTTTCTCAGTTTTTATTACATTGGATGCGAATCATTTGCTGTTAATTTAACTTTGGTTCGAGAACTGAAGGCGTGTCTGTCATCCTAAATTCATCCATGTGCATGTGAACTTGAGATACTACTTGCAAACACTGCAGTGTCCTTGATTATGTTTTTACTCTAGAACTGAGCAATTTTGATTGGCATATAATATTGTATATCACTTAAAAGCTATATAAAAATAATAGAATGGTTTATTTCCCCGGGAGGGGACATTTGAACAGCTAATTTGGCTTGGGGAGGGGGGAATTTGAACACTAATTTTTTCAAAAAATTCAAATGCCCGGGGGGTTGCTTGGGGGAAGGGGGGGATGTTGAAGCTACAATTTGACTGGTACATAATGTCAGACTTAACAGTAGTGAAAGCAAAAGAATTGGAAATTTATGAAATGCAAACATGGCCAATAAGGAGCTACACCAGTAGGTATCTCGGCCATCCCTATCAGCTCACACTGCCCCCTTAGCTTCAATACAATGCAATGCCATACAATACAATATATTTTATTGGTTATTTAATTAACACTCGTAATAATTAGTTCCATCAACAACTTTATTGCTTATATTAATACACAAGAAACCCACACAGTCTTTGCCAGTAAATAGGACTATTAGGTTATTGGGCACACCCCGGCATGAAATAAGGGTGGCTAGCTGCAACATACCCACAGTGAATAGCAACACACCCTGTCAAGGAACTACAATAAGGGTGGTAGGCATCTATGTATTAAGCCATCTCTGTAATTACTGTAATGTAACATTTTGTGATGGAAACCTGAGCACATTTTCCAAAAATCCCTTGCAGTAAAGGAACTGACCACTCACCAACTACCTTTTCTTGTTTGCCATTCTGAAGTGATTGATGCACGGATGCAATTTCAAGGCATTAAAAACAAGAAGTGCAGGCATTGACTTTGCAATTAAGTGTAGTGTTCCAGTGACCACCCCTTCAATTGGACGCTGCATGTGATATTTCAGTTCTTGTATACATTTGCTACTGATGTTATAAACCACATGTGCTTTGTCTTGTTATATAAGCATGCATGCTTTCAACATGCTTTTATCTTTTCAACATATATATATATAAGCATGTTTAAAACATAAAAGCTCTTAATTAAGACTTACATAAGATTAAGTTTTTGGTACAAAGTAGATTGATCCAGACTGGCTTCACCATTTTACAGAAACTGGTCAGCAATTATTATTATTATTTTATTTTATTATTATTATTTTTTGACATTAAAAAACTGCCAATCTTTTTGCAACAGTCAGTAAAAGCTTTATGACATCCAGTTCACTGCTGCAAGACAATTGTTTCACTATTTCACTGTTTCAGCTTTTAAGAAGGCAGCTCCAGGCATACATGGGAGTTAAATTTTACTATACTGCAAATTCAACATTCAGGAGAGGACTTGCTCTACGCCATATAGCTGGATGAGATTATCTCCTGATTTTTCAGACTCTAATATTTGTCAGAATGACTCAAATTTCAGAAATTGGGGTCTAATAAGCACAGTGTAAGTTTAGAGGGGCTTTACAGACTAGCACCTTTGGTGCTCATAACAATCAGAAACATGTTTTGTTTTTTTCTGGAATCATATCTGCAAAGTTTGACTTTAACTCTGTTAGTTTTTTTTTAAACACTGATTCTGTTCATCCTGTGCAGTATTGGGACGTGATTGCTGGGATCTGCTTCACAAAGGCTACACTGAGGATGGCATTTATTCAATCAATCCAGGTGGACAGGGTCTCATTACTGTCTTTTGTGATCAGAAAACTAACGGTGGAGGCTGGGTAGTTCTTCAACGGAGGCTAAATGGTTCAGTGGACTTCTATTCTCACTGGAACAGTTATAAAATGGGGTTTGGAGACCAAAACTGGGAGTTCTGGCTTGGAAATGATAACATTCATAACATCACTACACAGAGTTCACAGGCCTTGATTGAGCTCAGAGACTTTGGCAATCAAACTGCGCATGCGTCATATGGATCATTTTACATCGGTACAGAGACTGAGAAATATGCCTTGCATTTAGCAAATTTTTCTGGAACAGCAGGAGATGCAATGTCTGTTCACAGCGGAATGAATTTCAGCACACTCGATCAGGACAATGACCTGTATTACTCATCTTGTGCACAGCGTTTTAAAGGTGCTTGGTGGTACAACAGCTGTCATTCATCACATTTAAATGGTCGTTATGGTGATAATAAATGTGGCATGGGTATTAATTGGGTGAGCTGGAGGGGATATAATTATTCTCTAAAGGAGTCCACTATGAAAGTCAAACCACGTCAAGGTAAGAGGAGCTACATGTGTTTTTCTTTTATTTGACAAAAATTTAACTTCTGTCAAGCTGTCCGAGAACTACAGTACCAAGAAATAGAGTACTAACTAAAAGGTGATGACGTCACGAAAAATAAATTTCCGAAATTGTGGGATTTGTTGAGATATCATATGTGTAAAGAACATGATGAAAAAGCCTACTTACCAAAAATCAGCATCTTATTGCAATTTTTGGGGGTAGATATTAGAATTGCTATGTTCCGACAACCCCATACAAATCCTTGCAATTTTGTCTCTGTTCTAAACTTTTAGCACAGAGACAAAATTAGAAGGATTAGTATGTCCTCACTCCCAGATTACAATGAGACGCTGATTTTTGGCAAGTAGGCATTTTTCATCATGCTCTTTGCGAAGATCTTAATAAAACCCATAATTTCAAAAATTCATTTTAATATTTGTGAAGTTACACTTTAGTACTCATTAGGTCATACATTTTTTTATAAAAACAGGCAAAAATTTTAGGTGCCTGCTGAGCAATCCCTTGGCCAGTGTCCCAGTGGCTTATTTGTGCTTTTGTTAGCCAACAGTCTTTAGTTGGCCTTTTTCTGATTCTCTTTTTACCTTCCTACAATCTCTGCTTTTTTGCAGAGCATGCTTCTTTCTATGAGCTGCAATTCAGTGGAGCACCCTCAGACTATGTTGAAATTCCACGAGTCACTGATCTGAAGGATGTGACGTCATGTTGGTGGATAAAGACTGAGGCTCATGCAGACTGGTGGACAGTGTTTGACCTTCGCAGTTATAGCAACACAAGCCTCCTAAGCTTTTCTTTCCATGGGAATGGAACCTACTTGTTAATCATCAATAATACATATAGGTGAGAGAAGAACTAAAGGGGTGTATGGAATGAAAAAAGGCTTACTAAAGAGACTCCAAGGACATTTTGAGGTGGTCAGCATTTAAATCCCTCTCAGTAAATACAGTGTTAACCGTTGTCCAAGGAAAACTAATATCTCTGCAGCAATATTATGAACAATAACCTAAAATTATAGTTAGGATTACTCAACACAAAAAATTCAATCCAAATCTCAATCCACTATACGTAAACAGATGTCAGCTGTACATTTTTCCTCAATACCTCCTGAACCTAGCACAGCCAATAGGCACATTAGAAAGACACATATTGTTTTGCAAAAATTTGTCCCTATACTGACAACACTGTGTATGCTAGGTTTGAAGCTTTTAGCGCTTTTCTGTGCATTTTTTTGAGTGTGTTGAGGGTTTTGACTCGCTAAAAAATTACAGGTAAAATTATGTATCAGTCATCATCTTTTTCCATATGGTGGATTAGGACAACACTTAATCCAAAAGTCACTTAGGGATTTTTTCCATGTACGTCCAGTCGTAGGAAGAAAGTATTAATTAACTTGGTGTTTTTATTATTATTATTATGCACAGTAAAACTATCTGTATGCACAGTGTCTGAAAGCAACACAGGGCGCATAGCGTAACCTGTGAGCCAAGTGAAACTTAAAATAGCACATGAGTAAATCAATAATTAAAATATATCAATAAAAATATCAATAAAATATATATACATGTATAAAAGTTAATTCAAATGCCATTTATTATTATTATTCTTATTCTTATTCTTCTTATTATTATTATTATCATTATCATTATCATTATCATTATCGTTATCGTTATCGTTATCGTTATCGTTATTATTATTATTATTATTATTATTATTATTATTATTATTATTTTAACCTTACCCTAGCTTCTGGAAATTACAGGAACTTTTGTGGGACCTGCAGATTTGACTACGAGTACAAGATTGAGCATGACTACGACTTTCAAATTTCAAATCAGTAACATCTTCAAAACTCTCACTCTTTTCTGTTGTTTACCAGCAGATAACAAGACCCTAGGAACAAGATTGGTGAGACAAGCGGTTATCTAAACCACGCAAACTAGATTTGAAAAGTCATATTCGTACTCAATCTCGTACTCGTAGTCAAATCTGACGGTCCCTAATATACTTCTCACCCAGTTATCTGACATGTCCTCCATAGAATTCAAATGCCATCAGGTATAAAACCTTTGCTCTGGTGAAGGCTCAGTAGTACTCAAAACACCCGGGGGGGGGGGGTACTCCAAAAAAAATTGGGTAGGGGTGTGCGGCCCGCTTCCCAAAACCCTTACCCTATTTATGACCAAAATCTGCGATTTTCCCTACCCTATTTATGACCTGAAGTAGCTTCTTCTAAGAAAAAATCGAACCCAGGACTAGAGTGCAAAAATCTATACCCTATTTATTACCAAAATGGCGGCAAAATGGCTAAAAGCGATACCCTATTTATGACCAAAACAGCCGAAAAACCATACCCTTTGGGGCCGCACATACCTATATAACCCATATAAGGGAGTACCCCCCCCCCCCCCCCAGGTCAAAACATCAGCTCTGAAATCTCATTACGGTGACGGCCAAATTACCTTATCAACTCTGTTAACAAATCCAAATTTTCATTTTCACTTTCCCTCTGATGCAGTGCCACAGTTTCAGATTGAAACTACCCTCTTTCCGATTTCTATAAAAACAGATAGCTTAGGTATGGGCCCTTTAAATTTGCACCTCAAGGTTTGGCATCTTTTGTAATCACTTTGTTGTGTTTTATTAATTTGTTAGGCCCTTTAATACTGATGGTCCCACCATGACAGACACATTCTGGCATCATGTGTGCATCATGTGGTTTTCCAGTGACGGCAATTGGACATTTTACACTGATGGTGTGAAGAAGGCAGAAGGAACAGGCCTGGCAGTAAATTATAACACTGTACTTGGCTACTTGATAATAGGGAAGTTCAAAGGAAGCTTAACTTCCTTTAGCATCTGGGATGAGTTCATCAAAGATGCCTCTCGTATAGAACAAATTATGCATCCCTGTTCTGCTGTGACTGGAAATATTGTGCTTTGGTCAGATGTGCAGTTATGGCGAGTTGGAAATGTTGGAAAAAGTAATGGTTCACTTTGTAAATTTGCAGGTGAGAAGTTCGATTTTTAATCTTGGTGTAAATTATTAGGAAAGAATGTTGAATGAATGAGCCAACAAACTGCCAATCCTACGAACCATCAACAACCAAGAAACAATGGCATCAAGCAATCAGTTAGACTTGCCTGAAGTCGTCTTCTTATGCGTCGAAAGAGTGGCTGACAAGTGACTCCCACGAAAACGGGCTTTGAGAAAGTTTAGCAATCAGTCAACAAACAAAAGCATGAGCTGGGGCTGGGGAGGGTAGCAACTTCCCATACATTCTCTTAAAAGAAATCGAAGCGAATTTGCTCTTGTAACTTGCAAAGTAATCTGAGGTTTTTGTCAGCGGATTCGTGTGTGGTGCATGTGCAGTTGTTGTAAAACCAACAGAATATCGGAATCTCATGAAAAAAATAATAATTGTGACTGAAGGGAAAATTTAGCACTGCCTGTTTTTTGTCTCCCTAACTGAATTCACGCACATGTATTTATTGAAATTTGCCATTTTATTTGGCTTTATGCAATTTTTATATACTGTTTCTTGCGCTTACGTAAAGAATTTTCAGCAAGATTTCCACACGGCCCCTACGTTAATTGTCTAATTTAGTCTTTCTTCAAAGGAAACAATAGGTTGATTGCATTGCCGCCATGTTAGTGCCAAAACAAAAGAAAATTTGCTCACATAGTTTGCATAAAAATGGAGGTTAACTCCCAGGGGAGAAAAATCTTATTGTTCCTAACCACCAACATGGCCGCCGTGACGTCACGTGCAATCAATAAAGCGCCTTTGGGTTTACTATGTTTTTTTCCCTCAAATTTTTATTATTTTATTGTTTTTCTAAGTCCATGCTCCAGAGCTGCTGTATAAACATCTTCGAAGTCCCGTTATTTCGGTATTGTCGTGCAACTCAGAGAGCCCAGACCCCGCAGAATAGAGCATAAAGTATTTGTAGATATCGCTGCCATCGTATATTTTCCTGTTTGAAAGTGAAAGGAAATCTAAAAGATCAGAGCCGGCGGACAAAAAAGAAACCAAACAACAGTGAAACGAAATCAACAGTTTCCTAGTTTTATTCCGGCAAAACTCTACTGGCAAAATTGAGAGTGGACAGCTTTTCAAGTTGAAAGAGCATCGCTCCTCGGTCCCAGGCCCTGCTTCCAACCAATGATTGCTCAACTGATTGGTCCAAAATGTTCCACAAACATATTCTGATGTTAACAACTTATTCCAAATGTGACATAAATGCTAATCTTAGTTACACTTATATTTGTAGACGTTAATTACTGCCAGTCCGTGGATGCGTTTTGTGGATCAGATCTGGTGTGTAACAAATCCATTGGTCCGAATACATGTGACTGTCCCCTGGGATTTGAAGACAACTCTACCGCACAGAATCCACTTGTTCCATTTTGTGTTGGTAAGTAGTTCAATCGTTTTTCAGTTGGAGACTATTTTACGTGGTAGGCGCTTACAGATCGATGAGCGACGGACTCTGTAATTGAAACTTCAAACTTGTAAGAATTACGTTTTCTCTCATTAAAGCTGAAATGCTTGTAATATTACAATAGATAACCCGTTGTAAATTATGATTCTTGAGACAAATAACTTGTGAGCCTCTTTCAGATTTGAAATCCAGCAAGAATTCAAGGGTTTCTAAATGGCGAGTTGCTTTAATCTGCCATTCCAGATAATGAAAAACTCTTGAATAATGCAAGGACCACTTGTACAAAGAGTGGCAAAACGAAGCCGGATCTTTGTGTAGATCAGGATCAACAATGTTGAATAAAAAGTAAAACCAAATGCAAGAAAAAAAACCTTTGCTAGAGCAGAATGATTTTCGCACTTAAATAAACCCGTAATGGGAAATTTTTTTATGCCCACTTCAAGAGGGCGGATAGTATAAAACACGCTAACGGAAGCTAGCTTAGCACGCGTCAGCTTACTTCAGCATGTATATACCCATGCACAAATAGCATATGCCTAACTGACCAATTGGAGTCGAATCAACATTAGTTATTTTACATCTTTCTTTAACAAAGGTATTTCCTGATCTACTTGTTCTTTGCTTTTCGCAGATATCGACGTATGTGCTGGTCAGCCCTGTCAAAATGGAGCAACTTGTATCGACGCCGTGAACAATTACACTTGTAATTGTGTTGATGGCTACACTGGGAAGAACTGCAGCATTGGTACGACCACCTGTTTGTATTAGAAGTTAGTATTATTTCAACGAAATATTTATTCACTGGGTAAGCATGTAAAGATCTTTTCTATTGCACAAAAATTTTAACTTCTCTCTGAACAAAAGGTGTCATTTCACGAGCCAGTAAAGATTGAGCGGTGTTGAATTGCAAGAAAAAAACCCTGGTTTTGTGTCTTCTTAAACCTGCCCGTGTCTCCCATCATTTCTCGCAGATATCGACGATTGTGCTGTTCAGCCCTGTCAAAATGGAGCAACTTGTATCGACGCCGTGAATGATTACACTTGTAATTGTGTTGATGGCTACACTGGCAGGAAGTGTAGCATTGGTAAGAGCCGTGTGTCTGTTTGTAAGGGTTTTTTAATTGGAATATTCCAGTATAGTCGGTGGTTGGGCAGGATCCTTTGCAAATACTGTAAGCTGCGATTTTCTGAGTCTTGTCAATCCTGCGGCTTAAGAGTAAGGCTTTGATATTTTGAGCAAAAGAAAAAAAAGTTGATTTGTATCTTCCTTCTTCGACCATGGTCTTCTTTTACCCTTCAGATATCGACGATTGTGCTGATCAACCCTGTCAAAATGGAGCAACTTGTATCGACGCGGTGAACAATTACACTTGTAACTGTGTTGCTGGCTACACTGGAAAGAACTGCAGCATTGGTAAGAACAGAGTGTCTGTTTTAAGAAATGAGGGTGTCATTTCAGTAAAGTATTCCAGGTTATTTTTTTTGTATTCCCAAACCGAACATCATAGAAAGAAGCCATAAGACATAATTTTAGGCCTTCTAAAAGACATGGCAATTGGGGCCTTTGTTTTGTAGAAACTACAAAAACTAAGACCCTCGCAAAAACTCTATAACAGCATCTAGTTCTTTCTGTAAGTTATTTTTATTTTTAAAAATATCGACGATTGTGCCGGTCAGGGCCTGTCAAAATTGAGCCGTGAACAATTACACTTGTAAACGTCATTTTTTTTAATACCGTAAACACGTTTGTTGGCATATAAGCTGTAATTTTATGAGCTTCACTGGTGCTTTGGTTTAAGACTGAAACTTTGGGATTCGAATTGAAATAAAAATCTGATTCTCACCTCAAGTGACTGTAAAGTTGTCTAATATTATTTCTCATAGATATCGACGATTGTGCTATTCAGCCCTGTCAAAATGAAGGAACTTGTATCGACGCCGTGAACAATTACACTTGTAATTGTGTTGATGGCTACACTGGGAAGAACTGCAGCATTGGTACGATCAACCTGTTTGTATTAGAAGTTAGTATTATTTCAACCAAATATTTATTCACTGGGTAAGCATGTAAAGATCTTTTCTATTGCACAAAAATTTTAACTTCCCTCTGAACAAAAGGTGTCATTTCACGAGCCAGTAAAGATTGAGCGGTGTTGAATTGCAAGAAAAAAACCCTGGTTTTGTGGCTTCTTAAACCTGCCCGTGTCTCCCATCATTTCTCGCAGATATCGACGATTGTGCTGTTCAGCCCTGTCAAAATGGAGGAAATTGTAGCGACGCCGTGAATGATTACACTTGTAATTGTGTTGATGGCTACACTGGAAAGAACTGTAATATTGGTAAGAGCCGTGTGTCTGTTTGTAAGGGTTTTTTAATTGGAATATTCCAGTATAGTCGGTGGTTGGGCAGGATCCTTTGCAAATACTGTAAACTGCGATTTTCTGAGTCTTGTCAATACTGCGGCTTAAGAGTAAGGCTTTGATATTTTGAGCAAAAAAAAAAATTATTTGTATCTTCCTTCTTCAACCATGGTCTTCTTTTACCCTTCTTTAATTATCGCAGATATCGACGATTGTACTGATCAGCCCTGTCAAAATGGAGCAACTTGTATCGACGCCGTGAATGATTACACTTGTAATTGTGTTGATGGCTACACTGGAAAGAACTGTAACATTGGTAAGAGCCGTGTGTCTGTTTTTGGAAGTTATTTAAATGGAATATTCAAGTATAGTCGGTGGTTGGGAAGGATCCTTTGCAAATACTGTAAGCTGCGATTTTCTGAGTCTTGTCAATACTGTGGCTTAAGAGTAAGGCTTTGATATTTTGAGCAAAAGAAAAAAAAGTTTATTTGTATCTTCCTTCTTCAACCATGGTCTTCTTCTACCCTTCAGATATGGACGATTGTGCTGGTCAGCCCTGTCAAAATGGAGCAACTTGTATCGACGCCGTGAACAATTACACTTGTAACTGTGTTGCTGGCTACACTGGAAAGAACTGCAGCATTGGTAAGAACAGAGTGTCTGTTTTAAGAAATGTAGGTGTCATTTCAGCAAAGTATTCCAGTTTATTTCTTTTGTATTCCCAAACCGAACATCATAGAAAGAAGCCATAAGACTGACATTATTTTAGGCCTTCTAAAAGACATGGCAATTGGGGCCTTTGTTTTGTAGAAACTACAAAAACTAAGACCCTCGCTAAAACTCTTTATTATACTTCACTGAAGAGAGACGAAATTTACAAGGTCTTAGTTTTGTAGAAAACACCTGTTAAATTACAAAACAAAGACCCTCAAAGTAAAACGGTTTTGTTAAGGTAACGAGAAGGTAAACAAATGATAAAAATGTTAATCTTGTCAATTTTGAAACGAAGTGAATGAGGGAGTTGACTACGTGACACTCGTTCGCTGAAAAGCGAAATGTCAGAAATTTCCAAGTACCTTTTTCTATTATTTTAGGTTTACCTTATTTCGAGTCTTTTAACTTCGAGCAAAGTGACAAAGCCATGCTGATCTCCTCTAGAATTTGTACAATCAAATCTTAGATCTTCGATCTTCGATCCTTGTTTTGCATGGGCTGTGCGTGCCAGAGTTCAGATTTTTCAAGGCTTATGCTTCGGTATTTGAACTAGAAGGAAAACAAATTCTCTTTTTTAATTTGTTGCCTCTAGTTCTTTCTGTAAGTTATTTTGTAAGTTATTTTTATTTTTAAAAATATCGACGATTGTGCCGGTCAGGGCCTGTCAAAATTGAGCCGTGAACAATTACACTTGTAAACGTCATTTTTTTTTAATACCTTAAACACGTTTGTTTGCATATAAGCTGTAATTTTATGAGTTTCACTGGTGCTTTGGTTTAAGACTGAAACTTTGGGATTCGAATTGAAATAAAAATCTGATTCTCACCTCAAGTGACTGTAAAGTTGTCTGATATTATTTCTCATAGATATCGACGATTGTGCTATTCAGCCCTGTCAAAATGAAGGAACTTGTGTCGACGCCGTGAACAATTACACTTGTAATTGTGTTGGTGGCTACACTGGAAAGAACTGCAGCATTGGTAAGAACAGAGTGTGTCTGTTTCAGAGGATGTTTATTATTTCAACTCAACATTTCAGTGTACTCAGGGTAAGTAGCGTCCTTGTTGTTTACCATTTACCAAAATTTCACGGAAATTCTGGTTGAGATGTATAGTGGAACGCAATCTTTTGGCTTATTCCATTGGAAATTCCTGGGACGAACGGAAATTCTAAAAAGGTAGTCGTGTTTTTCCGTGTGGGAAGTTCCATTTAGTGTTCCATTTACACGTTTCACATATTTCGTTCTAGTGTCAGACTTTTTGTCTCCCTCGGCCATGCCACGAGTTAAGCGCTGCGCGTCAATCCGGAAATTTTGCGTAAATGTTAAACAACCCGTGACGTTCTTCCCGAACGGGAACTCCCAGCCGAAGTTTCCAGAAATTTTGGGGGAATGGTTAAATATACAATCCTCTTCTCTCCTTCAAAGATTTCTCTTTGTATAATTATCAGCTCATGGCTGTGAATTCATGCCCTTTGTCATCCCTTTGCCATGTTTGAAATGAAGGAAAAGACGTTTTATAATTTTGCATAATTTCTCTAATTCCCCTTCAACATCTTTCTTTATTTTCCCGTCTTTATTTACCTCAGATATAAACGATTGTACTGGTCAGCCCTGTCAAAATGGAGCAACTTGTATCGACGCCGTAAATGATTACACTTGTAATTGTGTTGTTGGCTACACTGGGAAAAACTGCAACATTGGTAAGAATCAATTGTGTCTGTTTCAGAAGTTAACCGGTATTTGAACTAGCTATATCAGTTTAAAGGTTGGTGGGTAAGGAAAGGTCTTCTTTATGTTGCATTGCGAACCCTTCTGTTTGCATATAAGTTCAGCTTTCAGTTCTTTTTATAAGTTATATCTCGGAGCTATCGACGATTGTCCTTCAGTTGTCAGCCATGTCAAAACGGGGCCGTGAACGATTACACTTTAAAGGTCTTTTTTGTACCGCAAACCCTTCTGTTTGCATATAAGCTGTAATTTTATGACCTGTATCAATGTTGTTACTTGTCCAATACTACTGATTTCTCGTAGATATTGACGACTGTGCTGGTCAGCCCTGTGAAAATGGAGCAACTTGTATCGACGCCGTGAATGATTACACTTGTAATTGTGTTCATGGCTACGCTGGAAAGAACTGTAGCATTGGTAAGAACAGCACGCTTGTTTTAGAAGTTAGTTTTATTTCACGCGAAATTTAACTTCTCTTTGCACATAAGGTGTCATTTCATAAGCCATGCCAGTGCTTCAGTAAAGATTGAGCAATGTTGAATAACAAGAAAACAAAACCCTGGTGTTGTGTCTTCTTAAACCTGTCCCATGTTTCCCCTCATTTCTCGCAGATATTGACGATTGTGCCAGTCATCCCTGTGAAAATGGAGCAACTTGTATCGACGCCGTGAATGATTACACTTGTAATTGTGTTGATGGCTACACTGGCAGGAATTGCAGCATTGGTAAGAATCGAGTTTGTCTGTTTTTAGAGGTTAATTAACTGGAATATTCCAGTATAGTCGGTGGTTGGACAGGATCCTTTACAAAATACTGTTAGCTGCGATTTTCTGAGTCTTGTCATTACTGCGGCTTAAGTGTAAGGCTTTGATATTTTGAGTAAAAGAAAAAATATTTAATTTGTATCTTCCTTCTTCAACGCCTTTTTTTACCCTTCTCTAATTATCGCAGACATCGACGATTGTGCTGTTCAGCCCTGCCAAAATGGAGCAACTTGTATCGACGCCGTGAATGATTACACTTGTAACTGTGTTGCTGGCTACACTGGGAAGAACTGCAGCATTGGTAAGAATAGAGTGTCTGTTTAAAGAAATGAAGGTGTCATTTTAGTAAAGTATTCCAGTTTACTTCTTTTGTATCTCCAAACCGAAGATCATAGAACGAAGCCATAAGGCTAGATTTTAGGCGTTCTAAAGGACGTGGCATGGGGCGTTAGTTTTGGACCCTCGCTAAAACTTTTTATTATACTTCACTGAAGAGAGTCGAAATTGATGAGGCCTTAGTTTTGTAGAAAACACTGGTTTAATTACAAAACAAAGACCCTCAAAGTAAAACAGTTTTTTAAGAAAACGAGAAGGTAAACAAACGAAAAATATTAATGTTACCACCCTTACCATGTCAAATTTCCATGAGACATTTTAACAACGAAGTGAGTGATGGAGTTGACTACGTATCTCGTTCGTCGAAAAGCGAAATTTCAGAAATTTGCAACTACCTTTTTTGAGGATTATTTTGAGTCTTGTAACTTCGTGGAAAGTGAAAAAAAAATTCGAGCGAAGTGACAAAGCCATGTTGATCCAAACTCTAGAATTCATTGGATTTGTTGAATTAAGTCTTCTATCCTTGTTTTGCATAGGCCGTGCCAATGTTCAGACTTTTTAGGGCTTGTGCTTTGGTATTTGAATTGAAAGAAATTTTTTTATATGTTGCCTCACACTTCAAATAACTCCCCCTAAACAGCATTTAGTTCTTTTTGTAAGTTTCTTCTTGGAAGTATCGACCATTGTGTCGGTCAGGGCCTGTCAAATTGGGCCATGAACAATTTCACTTGTATAAGTCTTTTTTATACCGTTTACACATTTGTTTGCATATAAGCTGTAATTCTATGACCTTTATCAGTGCTTTGGTTTAAGACTGAAACTTTGGGATTCGAATTGAAATAAAAATCTGATTTTTACTACAAGTGACTGTAAGTTGTCTAATATTATTTCTCGCAGATATCGACGATTGTGCTGGTCAGCCCTGTGAAAATGGAGCAACTTGTATCGACGCCGTAAACGATTACACCTGTAATTGTGTCGATGGCTACACTGGGAAGAACTGTAGCATTGGTAAGAATAGAGTGTGTCTGTTTCAGAGGATGTTTATTATTTCAATTCAATATTTCAGTGTACTCAGGGTAAGGAGAGTCCTTTGTTCGGAAATTCTGGTTGAGATGTAAAAAAAGAACGCGATCTTTTGGCTAATTCCACTGGAAAATTGCCGGGACGAACGGAAATTCTGAGAAGGTAGTCGTGTTTTTCCGGGTGGGAAGTTCCGAATGGAAATTTGTGTTCTATTAAGACTTTTCACTATTCACATATTTTGTTCTAGTTTTAGGCCTTTTGGCTCTCTCGGCCGTGTCACGAGTTAAGCGCCGCGCGTCAATCGGGAAATTTTGGGTAAATGTTAAACCACCCGTGACGTTCTTCCCGAACGGAAACTCTCAGAATTGAAGGAAAAGACGTTTTATTATTTTGCATAATTTCTCTAATTCCCCCTCAACATCTTTCTTTATTTTCCCGTCTTTATTTACCCCAGATATCGACGATTGTGCTGTTCAGCCCTGTGAAAATGGAGCAACTTGTATCGACGCCGTGAATGATTATACTTGTGATTGTGTTAATGGCTACACTGGGAAAAACTGCAGCATTGGTAAGAATCGATTGTGTCTGTTTCAGAAGTTAACCGGTATTTGAACTAGCTATATCAGTTTAGAGGTTTGGTGGGTAAGGAAAGGTCTTCTTTATGTTGCATTGCGAACCCTTCTGTTTGCATATAAGTTTAGCTTCCAGTTCTTTTTACAAGTTATATCTCGGAGCTATCGACGATTGTCCTTCAGTTGCCCGGCAGTCCTGTCAAAATTGGGCTGTGAACGATTACACTTTTACAGGTTTTTTTTGTACCGCAAACCCTTCTGTTTGCATATAAGCTTTAATTTTATGACCCTTTAGTGTCTCAATCTCGATATTCGAATTTTGAATTGAAATATAAATATGGTTTTGAATTCGTACACCTCAATTACCTGTTACTTGTCCAATACTACTGATTTCTCGTAGATATTGACGAATGTGCTGATCAGCCCTGTCAAAATGGAGGAACTTGTATCGACGCCGTGAATGATTACACTTGTAATTGTGTTGATGGCTACACTGGCATGAACTGCAGCATTGGTGAGAATCGAGTTTGTCTGTTTTTAGAGGTTATTTAAATGGAATATTCCAGTTTATTAAATTCTCAGCCTCGGATATTGCATTTCTAGCGTTCTGATTTGTTCACTAAATCTCGGTTATCAGCTCATATATCGTAGTTTGACCTTATATGGAAAACGAATGACCCAGGTGTCGCTAAGCTAATTTTTTTTCGGCGAGACGCGAAAGTTTCTTGGGAAATATGTAGAAAAAAAAAGAAAGAAATACCAAAGAATGCCATCTCAATATAACAGCAATAAAAGCCACAAAGTTCGGTATGACACTATTTAATGGTACGTTTCTCTGAAGTTTGCTTTAAAATCTTCAAAATTGCAAGATTTTACGATTTTTAAATCACATAACAACAGCAATAACAACCGGTTACCTTTAAAAATTTCATGATGGCTTGCAAATCCTGGCGGTAATAGGTCAAAGCCAATCGAAGAAATTTGTTAGGAAGAGCTTTATGCCTGCCTTTATGTTTTTACGCATCTTTCTGATTATTTTAATAGAAACCACAGTTTCCATAGTTACAATACACGTCGGCGTGAAGACATTCATCCTTCAAGACCCAAACTTAACCTCGGGAAGAGAACTTTTAGATACTCCGGAGCTATTTTATTTAATTCGTTACCTGAAACATACAAACGGGCAGCGTCCTTGGAGGCTTTTAAGCGACTAATTATGAAACACGATTTTGCATAGATTGTTTTCTTAAAGTGCAAATGTTTTTATTTATTTTTTCTATCCTATGATATTTTAACCCAAAAGTGTCTGAGTCATATATATTGTAATTTTTTTCTCATACCATAATAATAATTATTTTAGGTGTATACAGGGCCCCTCAGGATAACAGCCCCGTAGCTGATTGCCAAGCCACCCTGACTAAATAAAGTTCACTTACTTACTAATTTACGAGGACTTCAGGAAAAGTTCATCTATGAAATCCGTACGAGCGGCGGCCATAACGTTCGTTTCCGTCGCTCGGCACCACTCAGCAAAACATTTGCACAAATGTGCACAGCTCTTACGCTTCTCAAATAAGCTTGAAGTTTAAAAACTTGCACTGAATGCTTGTCTCAGTGAGGTTGTACCTCGTACACTTGGATTTGCCTGAAGTGTTTTAAATCGTCCGCGAGAAATTCAGTTCAGCATGAAAAAAGCCGTCCTTGCCCTGATCTCTTCCTTCGCTCGGCACCACACATCAGAACATTTGCTCAAATGTACACAACTATTACGCTTCTCGATGAGCTGGAACTTCAAAAGCACTTGAATGCTAGTCGTAAATTTAAACGTTTCTTAAATTTTAGATGTCCGACTGTGTCCGATTTTCTTCGCTTTCGGTTTTTCATTGAACTCCGTTTGCAAAGAGCTGCGCGTGTCATGTGATTATTACGTTTCGCGCACTTTGGTCGGAGGTTGCCTCAACATCCGGTCGTTTTAATTTGAAGGAAATTTTTTCTTAAAATATAAAAATTCAGTAAACTTCAACAGCAATATCCAAACACAGAGAATTTAATAAAACAATTATTCCATTCGCGCTTGTTGAATATGAGATTAGTTATAGCCAACTCGGCGCTTCGCGCCTCGTTGGCTATTTACCATCTCATACCCAACGCGCGCTCATGGAATAATTGTAATTATTAAAACTGGATCATTGTATAATGCAATTCGAGCGATTTGATTGGCTTAGCGGCCATGGTATATGAGCCATTATACCATGCCCGAGAAAAAGAGACCATTAAATTATCTTCTAATTGTTACTTGCAAAGCGGAATCCGCAAAATCTAGCAAAATTTCGTGATTGTTTTTAATAAAACAATTATTCCACTCACGCTTGTTGGATATGAGATGATTATAGCCAACTCGGCGCTACGCGCCTCGTTGGCTATCTATCATCTCATATCCAACGCGCTCTCGTGGAATAATTGTTAAATAGTCGGTGGTCGGGCAGGATCCTTTGCAAAATACTGTGAGCTGCGTTTTTTTTTGAGTCGTGTTAATACTTCGTCTTAAGACTAAGGCTTTGATATTTTGAGTAAAAGAAAAAAAATGTTTAATTTGTATCATCCTTCTTCAACCATGGTCTTCTTTGACCCTTCTTTAATTATCGTAGATATCGACGATTGTGCTGGTCAGCCCTGCCAAAATGGAGCAACTTGTATCGACGCTGTGAACGATTACACTTGTAATTGTGTTGATGGCTACACTGGGAAGAACTGCGGTATTGGTAAGAACAGAGTGTCTGTTTTAAGAAATGAAAGTGTCATTTCAGTAAAGTATTCTAGTTTACTTCTTTTGTATCCCCAAACCGAAGATCATAGAACGAAACCATAAGGCTAAATTTTAGGCGTTCTGAAGGACGTGGCATGGGGCCTTAGTTTTGGACCCTCGCTAAAACTGTTTATTATACTTCCCTGAAAAGAGACGAAATTGATGAGGCCTTAGTTTTGTAGAAAACACTGGTTTAAATTACAAAACAAAGACCCTCAAGTAAAACGAAAAGCGAATTTTCAGAAATTTGGAAGTACCTTTTTTGAGCCTTATTTTGAGTCTTGTAACTTCGAGTAAAGTGAAAAAAGAAATTCGATCAAAGTGACAAAGCCATGTTGATCCGAACTCTAGAATTCGTTGGATTTGTAGAATTAAGTCTTCTATCCTTGTTTTGCATAGGCCGTGCCAATGTTCAGAACTTTTAGGGCTTATGCTTTGTTATTTAAATTGAAAGAAATTTTTTTATTTGTTGCCTCACACTTTAAATAACTCTCCCTAAACAGCATCTAGTTCTTTTTGTAAGTTTCTTCTTGGAAGTATCGACCATTGTGTCGGTCAGGGCCTGTCAAAATTGGGCCATGAACAATTTCACTTGTGTAAGTCTTTTTTATACCGTTTACACATTTGTTTGCATATAAGCTGTAATTCTATGACCTTTATCAGTGCTTTGGTTTAAGACTGAAACTTTGGGATTCGAATTGAAATAAAAATCTGATTTTTACTACAAGTGACTGTAAGTTGTCTAATATTATTTCTCGCAGATATCGACGATTGTGCTGGTCAGCCCTGTGAAAATGGAGCAACTTGTATCGACGCCGTAAACGATTACACCTGTAATTGTGTCGATGGCTACACTGGGAAGAACTGTAGCATTGGTAAGAATAGAGTGTGTCTGTTTCAGAGGATGTTTATTATTTCAATTCAATATTTCAGTGTACTCAGGGTAAGTAGGGTCCTTGGTTCGGAAATTCTGGTTGAGATGTAACGTAGAACGCGATCTTTTGGCTAATTCCACTGGAAAATTGCCGGGACGAACGGAAATTCTGAGAGGGTAGTCGTGTTTTTCCGGGAGGGAAGTTCCGAATGGAAATTTGTGTTCTATTTACACTTTTCACTATTCACATATTTTGTTCTAGTTTTAGGCCTTTTCGCTTTCTCGGCCATCCACGAGTTAAGCGCTGCGCGTCAATCGGGAAATTTTGGGTAAATGTTAAACCACCCGTGACGTTCTTCCCGAACGGAAACTCTTAGCCGAGGTTTACAGAAACGTGTGGGTAAATGGTGAAACATACAATCCTCTTCTCTCCTTCAAAGATTTCTCTTTGTATAATTATCAGCTCATGGTTATGAATTCATGCGCTTTGTCATCGCTTTGCCATGTTAAAATTGAAGGAAAAGACGTTTTATAAGTTTGCATAATTTCTCTAATTCCCCTTCAACATCTTTCTTTATTTTCACTCTTTATTTACCCCAGATATCGACGATTGTGCTGTTCAGCCCTGTGAAAATGGAGCTACTTGTATCGACGCCGTGAATGATTACACTTGTAATTGTGTTGATGGCTACACTGGGAAAAACTGCAGCATTGGTAAGAATCGATTGTGTCTGTTTCAGAAGTTAACCGGTATTTGAACTAGCTATATCAGTTTAGAGGTTTGGTGGGTGAGGAAAGGTCTTCTTTATGTTGGATAGCAAACTCTTCTGTTTGCATATAAGTTCAGCTTCCAGTTCCTTTTACAAGTTATATCTCGGAGCTATCGACGATTGTCTTTCAGTTGTCAGCCATGTCAAAATTGGGCCGTCAACGATTACACTTTTAAAGGTCTTTTTTGTACCGCAAACCCTTCTGTTTGCATATAAGCTGTAATTTTATGACCCTTTAGTGTATCAATGTCGATATTCGAATTTTGAATTGAAATAAACATATAGTTTTAAATTTGCACACCTCAATGACCTGTTACTTGTCCAATACTACTGATTTCTCGTAGATATTGACGAATGTGCTGATCAGGCCTGTCAAAATGGAGCAACTTGTATCGACGCCGTTAATGATTACACTTGTAATTGTGTTGATGGCTACACTGGGAAGAACTGCAGCATTGGTAAGAATCGAGTTTGTCTGTTTTTCATCATCATCATTTGGTCCTTTTCCCTTTAAGGGAAATGGGGCCTTCTGTCTGTTTTTAGAGGTTATTTAAATGGAATATTCCAGTTTATCAAATTCTCAGCCTCGGATATTGCATTTCTAGCGTTCTGATTGGTTCACTAAATCTCGGTTATCAGCTCATATACCGTACTTTGACCTTATATGGAAAACGAAAGCCCCAGGTGTCGCTAAGCTAAATTTTTTTTTGAATTCAATCCAGCATGAAAAAAGCCGTCTTTGCCCTGATCTCTTCCTTCGCTCGGCATCACGCAGCAGAACATTTGCTCAAATGTGCACAAACATGTTACGCTTCTCGATGAGCTGGAACTTCGAAAGCACTTCTGTCAATGCTAGCCTCAGAAAGGTTATAATTCGTACATTTAAACGTTTCTTGAATTTTAGATGTCCGACTGTGTCCGATTTTCTTCGCTTTCGATTTTTCAATCAGCTGCGTTTGCAAAGCGCTTCGCGTGTCATGTGATCATTAGGTTTCGCGCGCTTTGGTCGGAGGTTGCCTCAACATCCGGTCGTTTAAATTTGGAAGAAATTTTTTCTTAACATATAAAAATTTTTCTTAACATATAAAAATTCAGTAAACTTCAACAGCAATGTCCAAACGCGGAGAATTTAATAAACAATTATTCCATTCGCGCTTCTTGGATATGAGATTAGTTATAGCCAACTCGGCGCTTCGCGCCTTCGCTATTTACCATCTCATATCCAACGCGCGCTCATGGAATAATTGTTAAATAGTCGGTGGTTTGGCAGGATCTTTTGCAAAATACTGTGAGCTGCGATTTTATGAGTCATGTCAATACTGCGTCTTAAGAGTGAGGCTTTGATATTTTAAGTAAAAGAAAAAAAAGTTTAATTTGTATCATCCTTCTTCAACCATGGTCTTTTTTTACCCTTGTTTAATTATCGCAGATATCGACGATTGTGCTGGTCAGCCCTGCCAAAATGGAGCAACTTGTATCGACGCCGTGAACGATTACACTTGTAACTGTGTTGCTGGCTACACTGGAAAGAACTGCAGCATTGGTAAGAACAGAGTGTCTGTTTTAAGAAATGAAAGTGTCATTTCAGTAAAGTATTCTAGTTTACTTCTTTTGTATCCCCAAACCGAAGATCATGGGGCCTTAGTTTTGGACCCTCGCTAAGACTCTTCAAGTTATTATTCTTCCCTGGAAAGAGACGAAATTGATGAGGTCTTAGTTTTGTAGAAAACACTGGTTTAATTACAAAACAAAGACCCTCAAAGTAAAACGGTTTCTTAAGGTAACGAGAAGGTAAACAAACGAAAAAATATTAATGTTACCACCCTGACCATGTCAAATTTCCATGAGACATTTTGACAACGAAGTGAGTGAGGGAGTTGACTACGTAACTCGTTCGTCGAAAAGTGAAATGTCAGAAATGCTCAAGTACCTTTTTTTTTCCTACCTTATTCCGAGTCTTTTAACTTCGAGCAAAGTGACACTAGGAGGCGATGCTGATCCCTACTCTAGAAGTTTCAGAATTAAGTCTTACATCTGCGATCTTCGATCCTGGTTCTGCATAGGCCGTGCCAATGTTCAGAATTTTTTAGGCTTAATAATGCTTCGGTATTTGAATTGAAAGAAAAATTGTTATTTAACTTGGTGGCGCATACTTTAAATAACTATCCTTAAACAGCATCTAGTTATTTTTATAAGTTATTCCCGGAGATATCGACGATTGTCCTTTTCAGGGCTTGTCAAAATTAAGCCGTGAACAATTACACTTTTAAAGGTCTTTTTTACACCGTAAACACTTTTGTTTGCATATAAGCTGTAATTTTATGACCTTTATCAGTGCTTTGGTTTAAGACTGAAACTTTGGGATTCAAATCGAAATAAAAATCTGATTTTCACCTCAAGTGACTGCAAGTTGTCTAATATTAAATCTCATAGATATCGACGATTGTGCTGGTAAGCCCTGTCAAAATGGAGCAACTTGCATCGACGCCGTTAACAATTACACTTGTAATTGTGTTGATGGCTACACTGGAAAGAACTGCAGCGTTGGTAAGAATAGAGTGTGTCTGTTTCAGAGGATGTTTATTATTTCAACTCAATATTTCAATGTACTCAGGGTAAGTAGCGTCCTTGTTGTTTACCATTTACCAAAAATTCCCAGAAATTCTGGTTGAGAGGTAAAGTAGAACTCGATCGTTTGACTAATTCCACCGGAAAATTCCCGGGACGAACGGAGATTCTGAAAAAGTAGTCGTGTTCTTCCGTGTGGGACGTTCCGAATGGAATTTCGTTTTCCATTTACACGTTTCACATATTTCGTTTTAGTTTCAGGCCTTTTGGCTCTCGCGGCCGTGCCATGAGTTAAGCGCTGCGCGTCAATCAAGAAATTTTGCGTAAATGTTAAACAACCCGTGACGTTCTTCCCGAGCGGAAACTCCCAGCCGAAGTTTCTGGAAATTTTGGGTAAACGGTGAACAGTACAACCCTTTTGTCTCCTTCAAAGATTTCTCTTTATATATCAGCGCACGGCTGTGATTTCATGCCCTTTGTCATCGCTTTGCCGTGTTTGAATTGAAGGAAAAGACGTTTTATAATTCCGCATAATTTCTCTTATTCCCCTTCAAAATCGTTCTTTATTTTCACGCCTTTATTTACCCCAGATATCGACGATTGTGCTGTTCAGCCCTGTGAAAATGGAGCAACTTGTATCGATGCCGTGAATGATTATACTTGTAATTGTGTTGATGGCTACACTGGGAAAAACTGCAGCATTGGTAAGAATCGATTATGTCTGTTTTAGAAGTTAACCGGTATTTGAACTAGCTATATCAGTTTAGAGGTTTGGTGGGTGAGGAAAGGTCTTCTTTATGTTGCATAGCAAACTCTTCTGTTTGCATATAAGTTCAGCTTCCAGTTCCTTTTACAAGTTATATCTCGGAGCTATCGACGATTTTCCTTCAGTTGCCCGTCCTGTCAAAATTGGGCCGTGAACGATTACACTTTTACAGGTCTTTTTTGTACCGCAAACCCTTCTGTTTGCATATAAGCTGTAATTTTATGACCTTTTAGTGTATCAATGTCGATATTCGAATTTTGAATTGAAATAAACATGGTTTTGAAACCGCACACCTCAATGACCTGTTACTTGTCCAATACTACTGATTTCTCGTAGATATTGACGAATGTGCTGATCAGTCCTGTCAAAATGGAGCAACTTGTATCGACGCCGTGAATGATTACACTTGTAACTGTGTTGATGGCTACACTGGGAAGAACTGCAGCATTGGTAAGAATCGAGTTTGTCTGTTTTTGAGGTAATTTAAATGGAATATTCCAGTATAGTCGGTGGTTGGGCAGGATCCTTTGCAAAATACTGTGAGCTGCGATTTTATGAGTCATGTCAATACTGCGTCTTAAGAGTGAGGCTTTGATATTTTAAGTAAAAGAAAAAAAAGTTTAATTTGTATCTTCCTTCTTCAACCATGGTCTTTTTTACCCTTGTTTAATTATCGCAGATATCGACGATTGTGCTGATCAGCCCTGCCAAAATGGAGCAACTTGTATCGACGCCGTGAACGATTACACTTGTAACTGTGTTGCTGGCTTCACTGGAAAGAACTGCAGCATTGGTAAGAACAGAGTGTCTGTTTTAAGAAATGAAAGTGTCACTTCAGTAAAGTATTTTAGTTTACTTCTTTTGTATTCCCAAACCGAAGATCATTGGGCCTTAGTTTTGGACCCTCGCTAAACCTCTTCAAGTTATTTTTCTTCCCTGGAAAGAGACGAAATTGATGAGGTCTTAGTTTTGGAGAAAACACTGGTTTAATTACAAAACAAAGACCCTCAAAGTAAAACGGTTTTTTAAGGTAACGAGAAGGTAAACAAACGAAAAAATATTAATGTTACCACCCTGACCATGTCAAATTTCCATGAGACATTTTGACAACGAAGTTAGTGGGGGAGTTGACTACGTTACTCGTTCGTCGAAAAGTGAAATGTCAGAAATTCTCATGTACCTTTTTTTTTTTTTTCCTACCTTATTCCGAGTCTTTTAACTTCGAGCAAAGTGACACTAGGAAGCGATGCTGATCCCAACTCTAGAAGTTTTAAAATTAAGTCTTACATCTGCGATCTTCGATCCTGGTTCTGCATAGGCCGTGCCAATGTTCAGAATTTTTTAGGCTTAATAATGCTTCGGTATTTGAATTGAAAGAAAAATTGTTATTTAACTTGGTGGCGCATACTTTAAATAACTATCCTTAAACAGCATCTAGTTATTTTTATAAGTTATTCCTGGAGATATCGACGATTGTCCTTTTCAGGGCTTGTCAAAATTAAGCCGTGAACAATTACACTTTTAAAGGTCTTTTTTACACCGTAAACACTTTTGTTTGCATATAAGCTGTAATTTTATGACCTTTATCAGTGCTTTGGTTTAAGACTGAAACTTTGGGATTCAAATCGAAATAAAAATCTGATTTTCACCTCAAGTGACTGCAAGTTGTCTAATATTAAATCTCATAGATATCGACGATTGTGCTGGTAAGCCCTGTCAAAATGGAGCAACTTGCATCGACGCCGTTAACAATTACACTTGTAATTGTGTTGATGGCTACACTGGAAAGAACTGCAGCGTTGGTAAGAATAGAGTGTGTCTGTTTCAGAGGATGTTTATTATTTCAACTCAATATTTCAATGTACTCAGGGTAAGTAGCGTCCTTGTTGTTTACCATTTACCAAAAATTCCCAGAAATTCTGGTTGAGAGGTAAAGTAGAACTCGATCGTTTGACTAATTCCACCGGAAAATTCCCGGGACGAACGGAGATTCTGAAAAAGTAGTCGTGTTCTTCCGTGTGGGACGTTCCGAATGGAATTTCGTTTTCCATTTACACGTTTCACATATTTCGTTTTAGTTTCAGGCCTTTTGGCTCTCGCGGCCGTGCCATGAGTTAAGCGCTGCGCGTCAATCAAGAAATTTTGCGTAAATGTTAAACAACCCGTGACGTTCTTCCCGAGCGGAAACTCCCAGCCGAAGTTTCTGGAAATTTTGGGTAAACGGTGAACAGTACAACCCTTTTGTCTCCTTCAAAGATTTCTCTTTATATATCAGCGCACGGCTGTGATTTCATGCCCTTTGTCATCGCTTTGCCGTGTTTGAATTGAAGGAAAAGACGTTTTATAATTCCGCATAATTTCTCTTATTCCCCTTCAAAATCGTTCTTTATTTTCACGCCTTTATTTACCCCAGATATCGACGATTGTGCTGTTCAGCCCTGTGAAAATGGAGCAACTTGTATCGATGCCGTGAATGATTATACTTGTAATTGTGTTGATGGCTACACTGGGAAAAACTGCAGCATTGGTAAGAATCGATTATGTCTGTTTTAGAAGTTAACCGGTATTTGAACTAGCTATATCAGTTTAGAGGTTTGGTGGGTGAGGAAAGGTCTTCTTTATGTTGCATAGCAAACTCTTCTGTTTGCATATAAGTTCAGCTTCCAGTTCCTTTTACAAGTTATATCTCGGAGCTATCGACGATTTTCCTTCAGTTGCCCGTCCTGTCAAAATTGGGCCGTGAACGATTACACTTTTACAGGTCTTTTTTGTACCGCAAACCCTTCTGTTTGCATATAAGCTGTAATTTTATGACCTTTTAGTGTATCAATGTCGATATTCGAATTTTGAATTGAAATAAACATGGTTTTGAAACCGCACACCTCAATGACCTGTTACTTGTCCAATACTACTGATTTCTCGTAGATATTGACGAATGTGCTGATCAGTCCTGTCAAAATGGAGCAACTTGTATCGACGCCGTGAATGATTACACTTGTAACTGTGTTGATGGCTACACTGGGAAGAACTGCAGCATTGGTAAGAATCGAGTTTGTCTGTTTTTGAGGTAATTTAAGGTGACTCGACCCAGTTATTTTTTGGTGGTACCACCCTACTTTGAAGCTCTCTGGTATCCCCACCTTTACTTTTATCGTAAGTCTAACACATAGAATGTATAACATATAGATCAATCTACAATACAGCAAAAAAATTTCCGCGATCGGAGTAAATGTCACGTGGTTATAGTGCCACGCCCCTTTTAGGTCTGAGTCGAAATTCTGCTGTTGCCGGCTTTTTTTCGTGAGAATCTCTCGGCTACACATAGTGCGCATTACTGCCTTGCGCTGAACAAAGTTTAGACAAAATCACAAAGACCCAATTCGAGAAATTTAGCGCTTTCCAAATTTAGGTCAAAATTTATGTAAAAATGATAAGCAAACTTTAAATGATTATATCTAATAAACTATGAGATTTATTCCTTTATTTTTGGGATCTTTATAACAGGTGGACCCCTGCACGTCAGCAGAAAGCTTAAGGGTCTTGTAAATGCGCGCGATTTCGAGCAATGCAAACATATAGAAATTATAGTTTTAGCTATTTGTTGACGCTTGTCAACGTTTCAGAGTCCTCCTCAGAAAAAAAGCATTTTCTTACAAATTTCGTGGTTTTTTTTCCTTCAAATTTTTTTAGGGCTACAATTGATTAACTAACTACCTGGATTTCGAATTTCATGGTCATTGAAAAACTGTGACATTATCTTCTATAAGCCCAAACTTGAGTAAACATTGAAGATTTTTAGCGTTTTGGCTGAGTTTGTGCTTTGGGAGTTTTCTATTGTTTCGAGTCTGTCATGATACAGCATTCTTGTTCAGCACGCGTGCAACGACCACGCTTGCCTGACTTCCGAATGCACTCATTGGACATTGAACGCGTGCTTAACAAGAATGCTGTATCGTGACAGACTCGAAACAATAGAAAGCTCCCAAAGCACAAACTCAGCCAAAACGCTAAAAATCTTCAATGTTTACTCAAGTTTGGGCTTATAGAAGATAATGTCACAGTTTTTCAATGACCATGGAATTCAGAATCCAGGTAGTTAGTCAATCAGTTGTGGCCCTGAAAAAATTTGAAGGAAAAAAAACTACGAATTTTTAAGAAAATGAATTTTTTGTGAGAAGGACCCTGAAACGCTGACAAGTGTCAACAAGTAGCTAAAACTATAATTTCTATATGTTTGCATTGCTCGAAATCGCGCGCATTTACAAGGCCCTAAAGCTTTTTGCTGATTTGCAAGGACCCATCTGTTATGAAGATCCCCAAAATAAAGGAATAAATCTCATAGTTTATTAGATATAATCGTGTAAAGTTTGCTTACCATTTTTACATAAATTTTGACCTAAATTTGGAAAGCGCTAAATTTCTCGAATTGGGTCTTTGCGATTTTGTTGAAACTTTGTTCAGCGCAAGGCAGTAATGCGCACTATGTGTAGCCGAGAGATTCTCACGAAAAAAAGCCGGCAACAGCAGAATTTCGACTCAGACCTAAAAGGGGCGTGGCACTATAACCACGTGACATTTACTCCGATCGCGGAAATATTTTTGCTGTATTGTAGATTGATCTATATGTTATACATTCTATGTGTTAAACTTACCATAAAAGCAAAGGTGGGGATACCAGAGAGCTTCAAAGTAGGGTGGTACCGCCAAAAAATAACTGGGTCGAGTCACCTTAAATGGAATATTCCAGTATAGTCGGTGGTTGGGCAGGATCCTTTGCAAAATACTGTGAGCTGCGATTTTATGAGTCATGTCAATACTGCGTCTTAAGAGTGAGGCTTTGATATTTTAAGTAAAAGAAAAAAAAGTTTAATTTGTATCTTCCTTCTTCAACCATGGTCTTTTTTACCCTTGTTTAATTATCGCAGATATCGACGATTGTGCTGATCAGCCCTGCCAAAATGGAGCAACTTGTATCGACGCCGTGAACGATTACACTTGTAACTGTGTTGCTGGCTACACTGGAAAGAACTGCAGCATTGGTAAGAACAGAGTGTCTGTTTTAAGAAATGAAAGTGTCATTTCAGTAAAGTATTTTAGTTTACTTCTTTTGTATTCCCAAACCGAAGATCATTGGGCCTTAGTTTTGGACCCTCGCTAAACCTCTTCAAGTTATTATTCTTCCCTGGAAAGAGACGAAATTGATGAGGTCTTAGTTTTGGAGAAAACACTGGTTTAATTACAAAACAAAGACCCTCAAAGTAAAACGGTTTTTTAAGGTAACGAGAAGGTAAACAAACGAAAAAATATTAATGTTACCACCCTGACCATGTCAAATTTCCATGAGACATTTTGACAACGAAGTTAGTGGGGGAGTTGACTACGTTACTCGTTCGTCGAAAAGTGAAATGTCAGAAATTCTCATGTACCTTTTTTTTTTTTTTCCTACCTTATTCCGAGTCTTTTAACTTCGAGCAAAGTGACACTAGGAAGCGATGCTGATCCCAACTCTAGAAGTTTTAAAATTAAGTCTTACATCTGCGATCTTCGATCCTGGTTCTGCATAGGCCGTGCCAATGTTCAGAATTTTTTAGGCTTAATAATGCTTCGGTATTTGAATTGAAAGAAAAATTGTTATTTAACTTGGTGGCGCATACTTTAAATAACTATCCTTAAACAGCATCTAGTTATTTTTATAAGTTATTCCTGGAGATATCGACGATTGTCCTTTTCAGGGCTTGTCAAAATTAAGCCGTGAACAATTACACTTTTAAAGGTCTTTTTTACACCGTAAACACTTTTGTTTGCATATAAGCTGTAATTTTATGACCTTTATCAGTGCTTTGGTTTAAGACTGAAACTTTGGGATTCAAATCGAAATAAAAATCTGATTTTCACCTCAAGTAACTGCAAGTTGTCTAATATTAAATCTCATAGATATCGACGATTGTGCTGGTAAGCCCTGTCAAAATGGAGCAACTTGCATCGACGCCGTTAACAATTACACTTGTAATTGTGTTGATGGCTACACTGGCAGGAACTGTAGCATTGGTAAGAATAGAGTGTGTCTGTTTCAGAGGATGTTTATTATTTCAACTCAATATTTCAGTGTACTCAGGGAAAGTAGCGTCCTTGTTGTTTACCATTTACCAAAAATTCCCGGAAATTCTGGTTGAGAGGTAAAGTAGAACTCGATCGTTTGACTAATTCCACCGGAAAATTCCCGGGACGAACGGAGATTCTGAAAAAGTAGTCGTGTTCTTCCGTGTGGGACGTTCCGAATGGAATTTCGTTTTCCATTTACACGTTTCACATATTTCGTTTTAGTTTCAGGCCTTTTGGCTCTCGCGGCCGTGCCATGAGTTAAGCGCTGCGCGTCAATCAAGAAATTTTGCGTAAATGTTAAACAACCCGTGACGTTCTTCCCGAGCGGAAACTCCCAGCCGAAGTTTCTGGAAATTTTGGGTAAACGGTGAACAGTACAACCCTTTTGTCTCCTTCAAAGATTTCTCTTTATATATCAGCGCACGGCTGTGATTTCATGCCCTTTGTCATCGCTTTGCCATGTTTGAATTGAAGGAAAAGACGTTTTATAATTCCGCACAATTTCTCTAATTCCCCTTCAACATCTTTCTTTATTTTTTCCGTCGTTATGTGCCGCAGATATCGACGATTGTGCTGCTCAGCCCTGTGAAAATGGAGCAACTTGTATCGATGCCGTGAATGGTTACACTTGTAATTGTGTTGATGGCTACTCTGGAAAGAACTGTAGCATTGGTAAGAATCCAGTGTATCTGTTTCAGAAGTTAACCGGTATTTGAACTAGCTATATCAGTTGAGAGGTTTGGTGGGTAAGGAAAGGTTTTTTTCATGTTCCATAGCAAACCCTTCTGTTTGCATATAAGTTCATTTTCCCGAGTTCTTTTTATAAGTTATATCTCGGAGCTATCGACGATTGTCCTTCAGTTGTCAGTCCTGTCAAAATTGGGCCGTGAACGATAACACTTTTAAAGTCTTTTTTGTACCACAAACCCTTCTGGTTGCATATAATCTGTAATTTTATGACCTGTATCAATGTCGATATTCGAATTTCGAATTGAAATAAAAATTTGGTTTTGAGTTTGTACACCTCAATTACCTGTTACTTGTCCAATACTACTTATTTCTCGTAGATATTGACGATTGTGCCATTCAGCCCTGTCAAAATGGAGCAACTTGTATCGACGCCGTGAATAACTACACTTGTAATTGTGTTGATGGCTACACTGGCAGGAACTGTAGCATTGGTAAGAATTGAGTTTGTCTGTTTTTAGAGGTTGTTTAAGTGGAATATTCCAGTATAGTCGGTGGTTGGGCAAAATACTGTGAGCGGCGATTTTATGAGTCTTGTCAATACTGTGGCTTAAGAGTAAGGCTTTGATAGTTTGAGTAAAAGAAAAAAATGTTTAATTTGTATCTTCCTTCTTCGACCTCTTCTTTTACCCTTCTCTAATTATCTCAGATATCGACGATTGTGTTGGTCAGCCCTGCCAAAATGGAGCAACTTGTATCGACGCCGTGAACGATTACACTTGTAATTGTGTTGCTGGCTACACTGGAAAGAACTGCAGCATTGGTAAGAATCGAGTGTCTGTTTTAAGAAGTTTCAATGAATTTCAGGGAAGTATTCCAGTTTACGTCTGTTGTATCACCAAACCGAAGATCATAGAACGAAGCAAGAAAGCTAAATTACTTTAAGGCGTTTTAAACGACATGGCATGGGTCTTAGTTTTGTTGTCAAGGCCGCCGGATGGCCTAAAACAGACTTTTCAGGTGACGAGATGGTGAACAAATGAAAAGATATTCATTTCTATGAGACATTTTCAGAACAAAGTGAAAGAGGCAGTTGGCTACGTAACTCGTTCATCATCTTACTTACATCTTAGTTCTTTTTCCAATTTATTTCTCAGAGACATCCACGACTGTTCTTGTTAGCCCTGTCAAAATTGGGCTGTGAACGATTACACTTGTAAAGATCTTTTTTATACCGTAACTGAACACTTCTGTTTGCATGTAAGCTGTCATTTAATTACCTACATCAGTGCTTTGGTTTAAGATTCAAATTGACATAAAAATCTGATTTTCACCTCAAGTGACTGTAAGTTGTCTAATATTATTTCTCATAGATATCGACGATTGTGCTGTTCAGCCCTGTCAAAATGGAGCAACTTGTATCGACGCCGTGAACAATTACACTTGTAATTGTGTTGTTGGCTACACTGGGAAGAACTGCAGCATTGGTAAGAATCGAGTGGGCGCTTTCACAACTTAGTATTTCAACCAAGTATGTCAGTTTAGAACTTTGCTAGGTAATCAATGGTCTTCTTTACGCCGCAAACACTTCTGTTTGGATATAAGCACATGACCTGTGTCATTGTTTTGGTGTAAGACTGAACCTTAAATATTCAAATTGAAATAAAAATCTGGTCTGGCACCAGTATATACGAAGTCTATGGGTCATAACATTGTAGAAAAGGCCGAGTCAAACTAGAAAACGATCCGCCATACGTCATAGAGACACGAAATCAGTACGGTCTTAGTTGTTTTTCAGAAATCAACCGAAGTTCATTTTACCGCCTTGACCGCGTCAAATTGTCTTGAGATAATCAGTTTGAAAACGAAGCGAATGAGGGAGGCGATTATGAAACTTGTTTGTAGAAAAGCGAAATGGCACAAGTCTTCAATTGGCTTATTCGGAGTCAATCTGTTGCTCGGATTGTTTTTTTTTTTTTTTTTTTTTTTTTTTTTTTTTTTTTAACAGCTTTATTGACCATCACACATGTTAAATACAATAAATTAAACAACCAGAAAGAAATGAAAAAATACGTGAAAAGTGATAAGGTCAAAAGGGCAGGTGCGAACGGGACGCGAGGACCCATGCGAGGCACCTCCCATGATACAAATAATAATTAAAACACAAACAACCAAAAGACGCTAAAAAAAACTAGGGATGGCAGGAGCAGGATCGTACAATTGACCAGGTACAGGGATAGAATATGTCGAAGTGATTTTGCAAAAGGTGAAACATGTGCTCAGTAACAAAGTTGCGGAAGGAAGCAGTAGTTGAAAAACTGGTAGGGGGTGATAATTTACAGATATAGTTCCAGAGCTTAACAATACGATTAAAGTAAGAGGCCTGAAAAGTGCTAGTTTTACATACAGGAGTTTTAAGGTTATAAGGATTACTTAGTCTGGTTCGGCCGTGAGAAACAGGAGAAACAAAATCATAAACATTAAGATCAGTAAAACCTTTCCGACAATTGTAAAAAAAAACAAGATCTTTGAGTTCGCGGTCAAATGTCAGAGGAAGAAGTTTCAAAGTTAAAAGTCTGTCTCTGTATGACATCACGCCTACACGTTGTTTGAGGATCCACCTTGTGGCCCTCCTTTGAACCCTTTCAATTTGAGTTTTTAATGCAATCTTGTCCGGGGACCAGACCTGGGTCGCGTAGGATAACTGAGATTTCACGAGTGCAAGATAAAGTGAGCGTCTAGCAGAGACATCGTTTAATAGTGGGCACGTGCGTTTTAAAAGTCCAAGTAACTTGTTGGCCTTAGCAGTAATGGAATGGATATGTGTGTTCCAGGTGAGGGAGTTGGTGATGCTAACTCCAACGTCTTTCTCCGTAGACACACGCTCGAGCTCTACATTATCAAGCTTGTAAATGAAGTTTAGCGGGCTCTTTTTTCGAGTGATGGTTAGCGCCTTGCATTTAGAAGCATTAAACCGGATATTGTTGTCCCGAGTCCACGTGTCCATATTGGTCAGGGTTTTCTGCATGGACATGCAGTCATCGAAGGTATTGATGTTGCGATATACTTTGGTATCGTCGGCATAAAGGGAAGTGAAAACATCACCTACGGCTACATCTGGGAGGTCGTTAATAAATATTACGAACAGCAGTGGCCCCAAAAGGCTGCCTTGGGGGACCCCAGAAGTGACAGGGGCCCATTGCGAAGTTGCGCCATCGATAACAACTCGTTGGAGTCGACCAGATAGATAGTTAGCGAACCAGGTTAGAAGCTGACCTGACACCCCGTAGGCTCGTAACTTAGAAAGAAGGACGTTATGATCTACAGTGTCAAACGCCTTGGCGAAGTCAAGGTAAATAACGTCCGTCTGGATGTTTTTATCCAGGTTTTGGCCGATGGTATGAAGAACGGGTAGTAGCTGGGTGACACATGAGCGATTCCTTAGGAACCCGTGTTGTAAAGGAGTAATTAAGTTATTAACATGATCATACAGGCAATTAAAAACGCAGCGTTCCAGGACTTTGCTGACAATCGGAAGAAGTGATATGGGTCGGTAGTTTTCGGCAGGCTCTTTTGAGTCTTTCTTGTGAATGGGAGTTATGTCCGCGGATTTCCACTCTGTAGGAATTTGACCGCTACTGAGAGACTGATTAAAGATCCCACAGAGACTCGGATCTTGGAGTGAAGAAAAAAATGTTTTCGCGCCCTTTAACTAATTCTCCCTTTTTTTCTTCATTTTTTTTTTTTATTTCTCGCAGATATTGACGATTGTGCCGTTCAGCCCTGTCAGAATGGAGCAACTTGTATCGATGCCGTGAACAATTACATTTGTAATTGTGTTGATGGCTACACTGGAAAGAACTGCAGCATTGGTAAGAACAACGTATTTACTTCAGACTCTATTATTTCAAATATATATTTCAGGTTCAGTTGCTGTGTAAGCGAAGACCTATATCCCGAAAATACATTTCTTTTCATGCGAACTGAAATTTCGTGGGGTGTGTCAATCATTCGGATTAAGAATGCCACTGTTTTAGACTGACAACTTGGTATTCGAAGTGAAATAAAAATATACTTTTGTGTTCGGAAACTGAAGTGACTGTCATTTGACATGTCTTGCAAGTTTTCTTATATTATTTCTCGTAGATATTGACGATTGTGCTGTTCAGCCCTGTCAAAATGGAGCAACTTGTATTGACGCCGTGAACGATTACACTTGTAATTGCGTTGATGGGTACACTGGGAAGAACTGTAGCATTGGTAAGAACGGTGTGTTTGTTTTAGAGATTGTTACTTAAATGGAATATTTAGTTTATTAGAAAACAGGTTCATTGTATAATGCAATTCCAGGAAATTGATTGGCTTAGCGGCCATGGTATATATAAATCCATAATTATACCATGCCCGAGAAATAGCGACCATTAAACATGGCAAAATTGTCTTGTGGTTGTTCTTGCAACGCGAAATCGGCAACATCTAGTAACATTTCTTGATTGCTTTCAAGAAAACAATCATCCCACTCGCAGTTGTTGAATATGATTTGATTAAAACCAACTCGGCGCTACGCGCCTTGTTGGCCATCTATCATCTCATCTCATATCCAACTTGCACTCGTGGAATAATTGTTAATTACTCAGTGGCTAGGTAGAGTTGTTTGATATAAAGTGCTTCTCTCAAATATTGACGACTGTCACTGCTTTGGTTAAGTTCTGACACTTTGAAATTTCAACTGAAGGGAATTTTTTTTTTATAATTCCACACACTTTACAAAATTATCCTCCTCATTTCTCGCAGATATCGATGATTGTACCAGTCAACCCTGTGAAAATGGAGCAACTTGTATCGACGCCGTGAATGATTACACTTGTAATTGTGTTGATGGCTACACTGGAAAGAATTGTAGCATTGGTAAGAATCCAGTGTGCCTGTTTTTAGAGGTGCTTTTAGTCGGTGGATGGGCAGGGTCCTTTGCAAATACTGTGAGCTGCGATTTTATGAGTCGTGTCAATACTGCGGCTTAAGAGTAGGGCTTGTTTATACTTGTTTAACGTCTTCTTTTACCTTTCTATAATTATCGCAGACATCGACGATTGTGCTGTTCAGCCCTGCCAAAATGGAGCAACTTGTATCGACGCCGTGAACGATTACACTTGTAACTGTGTTGCTGGCTACACTGGAAAGAACTGCAGCATTGGTAAGAACAACCCGTCTGTTTTAAGAAGTTGTCGTGAATTTCAGTAAAGTATTCCATTTTACTTCTGTTGTATCACAAAACTGAAGATTAAGAACGAAGCCAAAGGGTTAAATTAATGTTACGCATTCTTAACGAGGTGGCGTAGGGTCTTAGTTTTGTAGACAAGGCCACCCGATGTCGTAAAACAGTTTTTTGAGGTGACGAGATGGTATACAAATCAAAAGGTATTCATTCCCATGAGAGATTTTCTAAACAAAATGAATGACGCAGTTGTTTACGTAACTTGTTTATCATCTTATTTCGATTGACCTTATTTCGGATCACTTAACTTCGAGAAGGGTGACAAAGCCACCTTCTTCCCTCGTGTAGTCCTCGTATTGCAAGGGCCGTACCAATGTTCAGATTTTTTGAAGGCTTATTTTCCGGTATTTGAATTGAAAAAAAGAATGTTTTGGTCGCCTCAAACTTTAAATAACTATCCTTAAAAAGCTTCCAGATCTTTTTCCAATTTATTTCTCAGAGACATCCACGACTGTTCTTGTCAGCCCTGTCAAAATTGGGCCGTAAACGATTGCACTTGTAAAGGTCTTTTTTATACTATAACTGAACACTTCTGTTTGCATGTAAGCTGTCATTTAATTACCTATATCAGTGCTTTGGTTTAAGATTCGAATTGAAATAAAAATCTGATTTTCACCTCAAGTGACTGTAAGTTGTCTACTATTATTTCTCATAGATATCGACGATTGTGCTGTTCACCCCTGTCAAAATGGAGCAACTTGTATCGACGCCGTGAACAATTACACTTGTAATTGTGTTGTTGGCTACACTGGGAAGAACTGCAGCATTGGTAAGAATCGAGTTTGGCGCTTTCACAACTTAGTATTTCAACCAAGTATGTCAGTTTAGAACTTTGCTAGGTAATCAATGGTCTTCTTTACGCCGCAAACACTTCTGTTTGCATATAAGCACATGACCTGTGTCATTGTTTTGGTGTAAGACTGAACCTTAAATATTCAAATTGAAATAAAAATCTGGTCTGGCACCAGTATACACAAAATCTATGGGTCATAACATTGTAGAAAAGGCCGAGTCAAACTAGAAAACGATCCGCCATACGTCATAGAGACACGAAATCAGTACGGTCTTAGTTATTTTTCAGAAATCAACCGAAGTCCATTTTACCGCCTTGACCGGGTCAAATTGTCTTGAGATAAATCAGTTTGAAAACGAAGCGAATGAGGGAGGCGATTATGAAACTTGTTTGTAGAAAAGCGAAATGGCACAAGTCTTCAATTGGCTTATTCGGAGTCAATCTGTTGCTCGGATTATTTTTAAATCTTGGATTGAAGAAAAAAATGTTTTCGCGCACTTTAACTAATTCTCCCTTTTTTTCTTCATTTTTTTTCTATTTCTCGCAGATATTGACGATTGTGCTGTTCAGCCCTGTCAAAATGGAGCAACTTGTATCGATGCCGTGAACAATTACATTTGTAATTGTGTTGATGGCTACACCGGAAAGAACTGCAGCATTGGTAAGAACAACGTATTTACTTCAGACTTTATTATTTCAAATATATATTTCAGTTCAGTTGTTGTGTAAGCGAAGACCTATATCCCGAAAAATACATTTCTTTTCATGCAAACTGAAATTTCGTGGGGCGTGTCAGTCATTCGGATAAAGAGTGACACTTTTTTAGACTGACAACTTGGTATTCGAAGTGAAATAAAAATATACTTTTGTGTTCGCAAACCTGAAGTGACTGTCATTTGACATGTCTTGCAAGTTTTCTTATATTATTTCTCATAGATATCGACGATTGTGTTGGTCAGCGTTGTCAAAATGGAGCAACTTGTATCGACGCCGTGAACGATTACACTTGTAATTGCGTTGATGGGTACACTGGAAAGAACTGCAGCATTGGTAAGAACGGTGTGTCTGTTTTAGAGATTGCTACTTAAATGGAATATTTAGTTTATTAAAAACTGGATCATTGTATAATGCAATTCAAGGGAATTGATTGGCTTAGCGGCCATGGTATATATAAATCCATAATTATACCATGCCCGAGAAATAGCGACCATTAAACATGGCAAAATTGTCTTCTGGTTATTGTTGCAACGCGAAATCAGCAACATCTAGTAACATTTCTTGATTGTTTTCAAGAAAACAATCATCCCACTCGCAGTTGTTGAATATGATTTGATTATAACCAACTCGGCGCTACGCGCCTTGTTGGCTATCTATCATCTCATCTCATATCCAACTTGCACTCGTGGGATAATTGTTAATTACTCAGTGGCTAGGCAGAGTTTTTTGATATGAAGCGCTTCTCTCAAATATTGACGACCGTCACTGCTTTGGTTTAGTTCTGACATTTTGAAATTTCAACTGAAGGGAATTTTTTTTTTTTTTTTTTTTTTTTATAATTCCACACACTTTACAAAATTATCCTCCTCATTTCTCGCAGATATCGATGATTGTACCAGTCAACCCTGTGAAAATGGAGCAACTTGTATCGACGCCGTGAATGATTACACTTGTAATTGTGTTGATGGCTACACTGGAAAGAACTGTAGCATTGGTAAGAATCCAGTGTGCCTGTTTTTAGAGGTGCTTTTAGTCGGTGGATGGGCAGGGTCCTTTGCAAATACTGTGAGCTGCGATTTTATGAGTCGTGTCAATACTGCGGCTTAAGAGTAGGGCTTGTTTATACTTGTTTAACGTCTTCTTTTACCTTTCTATAATTATCGCAGACATCGACGATTGTGCTGTTCAGCCCTGCCAAAATGGAGCAACTTGTATCGACGCCGTGAATGATTACACTTGTAACTGTGTTGCTGGCTACACTGGAAAGAACTGCAGCATTGGTAAGAACAACCCGTCTGTTTTAAGAAGTTGTCGTGAATTTCAGTAAAGTATTCCATTTTACTTCTGTTGTATCACAAAACCGAAGATTAAGAACGAAGCCAAAGGGTTAATTGAATTAATGTTACGCGTTCTTAACGAGGTGGCGTAGGGTCTTAGTTTCGTAAACAAGGCCACCCGATGTCGTCAAACAGTTTTTTGAGGTGACGAGATGGAATACAAATCAAAAGGTATTCATTCCCATCAGAGATTTTCTAAACAAAATGAATAAGGCAGTGGTTTACGTAACTTGTTCATTATCTTATTTCGATTGACCTTATTTCGGATCACTTAACTTTGAGAAGGGTGACAAAGCCACCTTCGTCCCTCGTGTAGTCCTCGTATTGCAAGGGCCATGTCAATGTTCAGATTTTTTGAAGGTTTATTTTCCGGTATTTGAATTGAAAAAAAGAATGTTTTAGTCGCCTCAAACTTTAAATAACTAACCTTAAAAAGCTTCTAGTTTTTTTTCCAATTTATTTCTCAGAGACATCCACGACTGTTCTTGTCAGCCCTTTCAAAATTGGGCCGTGAACGATTACACTTGTAAAGGTCTTCTTTATACAATACAATACATTACAATATATATTTTGCCATATACAACATTTACAGATAGAAAAAAAAAAATAAAGAAAATTGATGTAAGAAAATAAATGGCGAGAAAACCTAACTGAACACTTCTGTTTGCATGTAAGCTGTAATTTAATTACCTATATCAGTGCTTTGGTTTAAGATTCGAATTGAAATAAAAATCTGATTTTCACCTCAAGTGACTGTAAGTTGTCTACTATTATTTCTCATAGATATCGACGATTGTGCTGTTCAGCCCTGTCAAAATGGAGCAACTTGTATCGACGCCGTGAACAATTACACTTGTAATTGTGTTGTTGGCTACACTGGGAAGAACTGCAGCATTGGTAAGAATCGAGTGTGGCGCTTTCACAACTTAGTATTTCAACCAAGTATGTCAGTTTAGAACTTTGCTAGGTAATCAATGGTCTTCTTTACGCCGCAAACACTTCTGTTTGCATATAAGCACATAACCTGTGTCATTGTTTTGGCGTAAGACTGAACCTTAAATATTCAAATTGAAATAAAAATCTGGTCTGGCACCAGTATACACAAAATCTATGGGTCATAACATTGTAGAAAAGGCCGAGTCAAACTAGAAAACGATCCGCCATACGTCATAGAGACACGAAATCAGTACGGTCTTAGTTATTTTTCAGAAATCAACCGAAGTCCATTTTACCGCCTTGACCGGGTCAAATTGTCTTGAGATAAATCAGTTTGAAAACGAAGCGAATGAGGGAGGCGATTATGAAACTTGTTTGTAGAAAAGCGAAATGGCACAAGTCTTCAATTGGCTTATTCGGAGTCAATCTGTTGCTCGGATTATTTTTAAATCTTGGATTGAAGAAAAAAATGTTTTCGCGCACTTTAACTAATTCTCCCTTTTTTTCTTCATTTTTTTTCTATTTCTCGCAGATATTGACGATTGTGCTGTTCAGCCCTGTCAAAATGGAGCAACTTGTATCGATGCCGTGAACAATTACATTTGTAATTGTGTTGATGGCTACACCGGAAAGAACTGCAGCATTGGTAAGAACAACGTATTTACTTCAGACTTTATTATTTCAAATATATATTTCAGTTCAGTTGTTGTGTAAGCGAAGACCTATATCCCGAAAAATACATTTCTTTTCATGCAAACTGAAATTTCGTGGGGCGTGTCAGTCATTCGGATAAAGAGTGACACTTTTTTAGACTGACAACTTGGTATTCGAAGTGAAATAAAAATATACTTTTGTGTTCGCAAACCTGAAGTGACTGTCATTTGACATGTCTTGCAAGTTTTCTTATATTATTTCTCATAGATATCGACGATTGTGTTGGTCAGCGTTGTCAAAATGGAGCAACTTGTATCGACGCCGTGAACGATTACACTTGTAATTGCGTTGATGGGTACACTGGAAAGAACTGCAGCATTGGTAAGAACGGTGTGTCTGTTTTAGAGATTGCTACTTAAATGGAATATTTAGTTTATTAAAAACTGGATCATTGTATAATGCAATTCAAGGGAATTGATTGGCTTAGCGGCCATGGTATATATAAATCCATAATTATACCATGCCCGAGAAATAGCGACCATTAAACATGGCAAAATTGTCTTCTGGTTATTGTTGCAACGCGAAATCAGCAACATCTAGTAACATTTCTTGATTGTTTTCAAGAAAACAATCATCCCACTCGCAGTTGTTGAATATGATTTGATTATAACCAACTCGGCGCTACGCGCCTTGTTGGCTATCTATCATCTCATCTCATATCCAACTTGCACTCGTGGGATAATTGTTAATTACTCAGTGGCTAGGCAGAGTTTTTTGATATGAAGCGCTCCTCTCAAATATTGACGACCGTCACTGCTTTGGTTTAGTTCTGACATTTTGAAATTTCAACTGAAGGGAATTTTTTTTTTTTTTTTTTTTTTTTTATAATTCCACACACTTTACAAAATTATCCTCCTCATTTCTCGCAGATATCGATGATTGTACCAGTCAACCCTGTGAAAATGGAGCAACTTGTATCGACGCCGTGAATGATTACACTTGTAATTGTGTTGATGGCTACACTGGAAAGAACTGTAGCATTGGTAAGAATCCAGTGTGCCTGTTTTTAGAGGTGCTTTTAGTCGGTGGATGGGCAGGGTCCTTTGCAAATACTGTGAGCTGCGATTTTATGAGTCGTGTCAATACTGCGGCTTAAGAGTAGGGCTTGTTTATACTTGTTTAACGTCTTCTTTTACCTTTCTATAATTATCGCAGACATCGACGATTGTGCTGTTCAGCCCTGCCAAAATGGAGCAACTTGTATCGACGCCGTGAATGATTACACTTGTAACTGTGTTGCTGGCTACACTGGAAAGAACTGCAGCATTGGTAAGAACAACCCGTCTGTTTTAAGAAGTTGTCGTGAATTTCAGTAAAGTATTCCATTTTACTTCTGTTGTATCACAAAACCGAAGATTAAGAACGAAGCCAAAGGGTTAATTGAATTAATGTTACGCGTTCTTAACGAGGTGGCGTAGGGTCTTAGTTTCGTAAACAAGGCCACCCGATGTCGTCAAACAGTTTTTTGAGGTGACGAGATGGAATACAAATCAAAAGGTATTCATTCCCATCAGAGATTTTCTAAACAAAATGAATAAGGCAGTGGTTTACGTAACTTGTTCATTATCTTATTTCGATTGACCTTATTTCGGATCACTTAACTTTGAGAAGGGTGACAAAGCCACCTTCGTCCCTCGTGTAGTCCTCGTATTGCAAGGGCCATGTCAATGTTCAGATTTTTTGAAGGTTTATTTTCCGGTATTTGAATTGAAAAAAAGAATGTTTTAGTCGCCTCAAACTTTAAATAACTAACCTTAAAAAGCTTCTAGTTTTTTTTCCAATTTATTTCTCAGAGACATCCACGACTGTTCTTGTCAGCCCTTTCAAAATTGGGCCGTGAACGATTACACTTGTAAAGGTCTTCTTTATACAATACAATACATTACAATATATATTTTGCCATATACAACATTTACAGATAGAAAAAAAAAAATAAAGAAAATTGATGTAAGAAAATAAATGGCGAGAAAACCTAACTGAACACTTCTGTTTGCATGTAAGCTGTAATTTAATTACCTATATCAGTGCTTTGGTTTAAGATTCGAATTGAAATAAAAATCTGATTTTCACCTCAAGTGACTGTAAGTTGTCTACTATTATTTCTCATAGATATCGACGATTGTGCTGTTCAGCCCTGTCAAAATGGAGCAACTTGTATCGACGCCGTGAACAATTACACTTGTAATTGTGTTGTTGGCTACACTGGGAAGAACTGCAGCATTGGTAAGAATCGAGTGTGGCGCTTTCACAACTTAGTATTTCAACCAAGTATGTCAGTTTAGAACTTTGCTAGGTAATCAATGGTCTTCTTTACGCCGCAAACACTTCTGTTTGCATATAAGCACATAACCTGTGTCATTGTTTTGGCGTAAGACTGAACCTTAAATATTCAAATTGAAATAAAAATCTGGTCTGGCACCAGTATACACAAAATCTATGGGTCATAACATTGTAGAAAAGGCCGAGTCAAACTAGAAAACGATCCGCCATACGTCATAGAGACACGAAATCAGTACGGTCTTAGTTATTTTTCAGAAATCAACCGAAGTCCATTTTACCGCCTTGACCGGGTCAAATTGTCTTGAGATAAATCAGTTTGAAAACGAAGCGAATGAGGGAGGCGATTATGAAACTTGTTTGTAGAAAAGCGAAATGGCACAAGTCTTCAATTGGCTTATTCGGAGTCAATCTGTTGCTCGGATTATTTTTAAATCTTGGATTGAAGAAAAAAATGTTTTCGCGCACTTTAACTAATTCTCCCTTTTTTTCTTCATTTTTTTTCTATTTCTCGCAGATATTGACGATTGTGCTGTTCAGCCCTGTCAAAATGGAGCAACTTGTATCGATGCCGTGAACAATTACATTTGTAATTGTGTTGATGGCTACACCGGAAAGAACTGCAGCATTGGTAAGAACAACGTATTTACTTCAGACTTTATTATTTCAAATATATATTTCAGTTCAGTTGTTGTGTAAGCGAAGACCTATATCCCGAAAAATACATTTCTTTTCATGCAAACTGAAATTTCGTGGGGCGTGTCAGTCATTCGGATAAAGAGTGACACTTTTTTAGACTGACAACTTGGTATTCGAAGTGAAATAAAAATATACTTTAGTGTTCGCAAACCTGAAGTGACTGTCATTTGACATGTCTTGCAAGTTTTCTTATATTATTTCTCGTAGATATCGACGATTGTGTTGGTCAGCCTTGTCAAAATGGAGCAACTTGTATCGACGCCGTGAATGATTACACTTGTAATTGCGTTGATGGGTACACTGGGAAGAACTGTAGCATTGGTAAGAACGGTGTGTCTGTTTTAGAGATTCTTACTCAAACGGAATATTTAGATTATTAGAAAACAGGTTCATTGTATAATGCAATTCCAGGGAATTGATTGGCTTAGCGGCCATGGTATATATAAATCCATAATTATACCATGCCCGGGAAATAGCGACCATTAAACATGGCAAAAGTGTCTTCTGGTTGTTGTTGCAACGCGAAATCAGCAACATCTAGTGACATTTCTTGATTGCTTTCAGGAAAACAATCATCCCACTCGCAGTTGTTGAATATGATTTGATTATAACCAACTCGGCGCTACGCGCCTTGTTGGCTATCTATCGTCTCATCTCATATCCAACTTGCACTCGTGGAATAATTGTTAATTACTCAGTGGCTAGGTAGAGTTGTTTGATATAAAGCGCTCCTCTCAAATATTAAAAACGGTCACTGCTTTTTTTTAGTTCTGACACTTTGAAATTTCAACTGAAGGGAATTTTTTTTTTATAATTCCACACACTTTACAAAATTATCCTCCTCATTTCTCGCAGATATCGATGATTGTACCAGTCAACCCTGTGAAAATGGAGCAACTTGTATCGACGCCGTGAATGATTACACTTGTAATTGTGTTGATGGCTACACTGGAAAGAACTGTAGCATTGGTAAGAATCCAGTGTGCCCGTTTTTAGAGGTGCTTTTAGTCGGTGGATGGGCAGGGTCCTTTGCAAATACTGTGAGCTGCGATTTTATGAGTCGTGTCAATACTGCGGCTTAAGTGTAGGGCTTTGATATTTTGAGTAAAAGAAAAAAAATGTTTAATTTGTATCTTCCTTGTTTAACGTCTTCTTTTACCTTTCTCTAATTATCGCAGACATCGACGATTGTGCTGGTCAGCCCTGCCAAAATGGAGCAACTTGTATCGACGCCGTGAACGATTACACTTGTAATTGTGTTGCTGGCTACACCGGAAAGAACTGCAGCATTGGTAAGAACAACCCGTCTGTTTTAAGAAGTTGTCGTGAATTTCAGTAAAGTATTCCAGTTTACTTCTGTTGTATCACAAAACCGAAGATTAAGAACGAAGCCAAAGGGTTAAATTAATGTTACGCGTTCTTAACGAGGTGGCGTAGGGTCTTAGTTTCGTAGACAAGGCCACCCGATGTCGTAAAACAGTTTATAAAATTTTTGAGATAGTACGCGCGCTCTCATTGGTCGATAGGTGTGTTTAGATGAGAGTATGTAAACACGGTTGTGACGTCACGCTTTGTGTGTCTCCTGGCACAATTTGAAAACATTTCAAAGCTTTCGCAAGACTCGCAAAGTAATTTCAAGTACAACTGTTAAGGAAATGGTGAAAAATTTCCCAAAATTTTGATCGGGGTTTGCCTATCTCCTCCCCCCCCCCCTGAACCCGAGGGGAAAAAAGCAAAAGAAAGAAGAGCCACAGCGCTTTGCTTGCCTCGCTAGACGACCTCGTCGAGGGAGCTCAAGTGAAGACGACAAAATATGCAGCAAATACGCAGTAAACGTTTTTCAAGGTAATTTTTGCATCTGAGTACCACAATAAAATTTCCTAAAAGACATTCTTTATTCAGAAAATGTACACGAAAACGAACACAAAACTATATGCTACAGACTATAAATGTTTCAAATCAAACTTTGTACGGCCGGTTGCCGTGTTTTGGCTGTCAAATTTGTATAAAATCTATTTTCTCTGAGACTTTCTTAGCGTAATAATCTACTGTTACGATTACTATTACCAGCAACAACTTCACAGTCTGGATCCGCTGCTTGTGCTATGATTCCTAAACAGCAAAACTTTACAAGGCACGATGAGCGACTCGACTTCTCGGCCATCTCAGGCTGCCACATCGGGCAAGTTCACGTAACTTTCAAGAGCGACCATGCACAGTGACATTCATTTTCAGCTTAAATAAACTCCTCATCTTGAAGTTCT
>NW_028145643.1:630000-652500 GCF_977016875.1 Pavona decussata
GATGGCTACACTGGGAAGAACTGCAGCATTGGTAAGAACAGAGTGTAGTTGTTAGTATTTTAATGAATAAACCAGTTTAGCCATCAGTGTCCCGTGTCTATTATCCACGTCTCGCAGATATTGACGATGTTGAAAGCATGTTTTTGTGGTTCTTCCGTCAATCGTGAGTTACAACGCGTTTTTAAATATGGTAAATTGCATGGACGCCGTTATGATTGCACTTGTAATTTTGTTAATGACTGGGAACTGCAGCATTGGTAGGAATCGAGTATGTCTGTTTAAGAAGTGTGTCAGCTTAGTATTTCGGTTACTCGTACAGAGGGAAAGGAGGGTCCCCAAAACGCTTCTGTTGGCATACAACTGATATTTGGTTTTCGGATTGAAAGAAAAATCTTGTTTTGTGTTTGGAGACGTTATTTAACTAATTAATTAAATATATTATAAATATATAAATATATTGTTTCTTATATATTGCAGATATCGACGATTGTGCTGGTCAGCCCTGTCAAAATGGAGCAACTTGTATCGACGCCGTGAACAATTACATTTGTAGTTGTGTCGATGGCTACAGTGGCGAGAACTGCAGCATTGGTAAGAATGGAGTGTTTTATTTTTTTAGAAGTTATTATTTCTTCTAAATATCTCATAAACATTCCAGTTTAGTAACTAGGTAAGTAGAAGCCGTGTCTTGGTTTAAGATCAAATTGAAGGAAAATCTACTTTTTGTGCCCACAAACCGCAAGTGGTTGTCCTCAAACATTTCTTGTAAGTAATATAAAATATAAAATATAAAAATGTTACACTGGTTGTAAGTTTTCTGTACAATATATTTTACAGATATCGACGATTGTGCTGGTCAGCCCTGTCAAAATGGAGCAACTTGTATCGACGCCGTGAACAATTACACTTGTAATTGTGTTGATGGCTACACTGGCAGGAACTGTAGCATTGGTAAGAACAGTGTTTAGAAGTTATTATTTCAACTAAATATTTCTTTCTATTGTTTCAACAAGAAAACGAATTTCACACAACAATTGTAGAAATGACACCGGAACAACTAAACAAGTACCCCTAGAAGTTTTATTTGTCCGCAAGAAAGCGAGATGGAACTTTCTACAATAAGAAATCGCTTACCGCGCGGCGCGCGAGATTTTGAAAATTCCGACCATTTGTCAGTATATTGTTAAAAATAAAGGGATTTTCTGGTCCGCTAGTTATTCAGCTCGTGTGGTATATACTAAAACAATTATTCACGACAGTGTCGGTGAACTATTCACCTCCACTTCGGTGAATAGTTGTTAATTACCCGTGGGTGCGCTACGGCCCTTTGATGTAATAAAGGCACTTCTCTTTGCAAATATTGTGAACTGCAGTTTCGTGGGCCTTGTCAATGCTGCGTCTTAAGACTTGAGGGTTTGGTATTTGGTATTGAAACGAGCAAATCTAGTTTTGTTTCCTCTAAACCTCATCCTTTGTTTTTCTTCATTTCCCGCAGATATCGACGATTGTGCTGGTCAGCCCTGTCAAAATGGAGCAACTTGTATCGACGCGGTAAACGATTTTACTTGTACTTGTGTTGATGGGTACATTGGAAAGAACTGCAGCATTGGTAAGAGCCGTGTCTGTTTTTCAAGATGTCCGTTTATTCGCTCCTGTTCTTTCCCCAAAACACTGCCCATTGCAACCAAGAAGCAACTTTATGAGGGGTGATAACAAAACGAAAAACAAATACATTAGACTAACCAAACTGGGATACTGTAGGGGGATAGTTTCTACAGAAACTGTGGAGTGGATGCGAATGTTTGGTGTTATAAACAGAGTTGATAAGGTATTTTAGCCACCACAAAGAGACTCGAGTGCTACAGGCGATAAACCTGGCTTAAAGGGTTTGTTATTGAAAGCCGATAAACGTTAATCCAGGATTAAAATTTAACCGAGGTTAACAGTCCATCGCAGGGTTATCCCCAGCCCAGCAGTATGTCGCCGGTACCCATCGATAAACCTGGCCCCGGTTGTTCAAACGCCAATAGACCCTTATCTCTCCGCGGCCATGTTGAGTCTCAGGAGAATAAAAAGCTTTGTTTTTGCACGGCAAGCCTCGGCCACACGCGAATTCAAGGGAGGCTTGCCGTGCAGAAACAAAGCTTTGTATTCTCCTGAGACTCAACATGGCCACCGTGTGATAAAGGTCTATTTAACAATTATTCCATGAGCGCGCGTTGGATATGAGTTGGCTATAACTAATCTCATATCCAACAAGCGCGAATGGAATTATTGTTTTATTAAATTCTCCGCGTTTGGACATTGCTGTTGAAGTTTACTGAATGTTTATATTTTAGAAAAAAATTCTTTCAAATTTAAACGACAGGATGTTGAGGCAACCTCCGACCAAAGCGCGCGAAACCTAATGATCACATGACACGCGCAGCGCTTTGCAAACGGAGTTGAATGAAAAATCGAAAGCGAAGAAAATCGGACACAGTCGGACATCTAAAATTCAAGAAACGTTTAAATGTACGAATGATGACCTTTCTGAGACTAGCAGTCAAGTGCTTTTCAAGTTCCAGCTCGTCGGGAAGCGTAATAGTTGTGCACATTTGAGCAAATGTTCTGCTGTGTGATGCCGAGCGAAGGAAGAGATCAGGGCAAGGACGGCTTTTTTCATGCTGAACTGAATTCCTCGGGGACGATTTAAAACACTTCAGGCAAGTCCAAGTGTACGAGGTACAACCTCACTGAGACAAGTATTCAGTGCAAGTTTTTAAACTTCAAGCTTATTTGAGAAGCGTAAGAGCTGTGCACATTAGTGCAAATGTTTTGCTGAGTGTTGCCGAGCGACGGAAACGAACATTATGGCCGCCGCTCGTACGGATTTCATAGATGAACCATCTGAAGTCCTCGTAAATTCGTAAAAACATAAAGGCAGGCATGAAGCTCTTCCTGAGAAATTTCTTCGATTGGGTTTAACCTCTTACCGCCAGGATTTGCAAGCCATCCTGAAATTTTTGAAGGTAACCGGTTGTTTATATTGTTGTTGTTATGTGATCTAAAAAATCGAAAAATCTTGCAATTTTGAAGATTTTAAAGGAAACTTCAGAGATACGTACCATTAAATAGTGTCATACCGAACTTTGTGGCTTTTATTGTTGTTATATTGAGATGGCATTGTTTGATATTTCTTTCTTTTCCTTTTTTTTCTACATTTTTCCGAAGAAACTTTTGCTTCCCGCCGAAAAAAAAAAAATTAGCTTAGCGACACCTGGAGCTTTCGTTTTCCATATAAGGTCAAACTACGGTATATGAGCTGATAACCGAGATTTAGTGAACCAATCAAAACGCTAGAAATGCAATATCCGAGGCTGAGAATTTAATAATAACGTTAATCCAGGATTAAAAGTCAACCGAGGTTTTCATCTCGCTAGTTTAAAAAATTATTTCAAAGGCTAATTTCGAGCTAAAGGCAAAGAAAAGGCTAAATCAAAACGGGGGACAAAAAGTGTTTTGTATGAATCTTTATTTATTATCAAATCAAACTCCGCGTTAACCAAGATTAGCTTAATCGGGCCTTGAACAAACTCGGCCTCGGGCGAAGAGAGACAATGTGGAGAAAAGTTTCTTACAACACAGCAATGAAGGGACCAACCTAGCTTCCAAACAGCGAACCTCCAATTTTCCGACCAAACGTCCACCGCCACCTAAACAGATGAAATACATGGAATTTGTAGGGACTTAGTATTGTAGAAAAGTCGCCGAGTCAAACTAGAAAATGATCCGCCATATGCCATAGAAACACGAAATCGGTGCGGTCTTAGTTTCGCAGAAAATTAAGGTTCACATAAGAAAAAAACAACGAATACCCTCGCAATAAGACGGCTTTTTAAGGTGACGAGAAGATAAGCAAATGGAAATGTTTGTAGTACAGTACAGTACCTTCCTGAGCGCGCCAAATTCCCATTAGATATTTTGAAAACAAATAAAACGAGGGAGTCGATTATGAACCTTGTTTGTAAAAAAGCGAGATAGTCGACACCCCCAATTCGCTTATTCTGAGCCAAGCTTTTGCTACAAAACTACGCTCCAATTTGTTGTAGCGACAAGCAAAGTGTGTAAACTACAGTGTTAGTCACATTAGATGGGACAGATCTCGCCACCCTGCCCTCTCAATGTTGGTTCACAAGATTGGCTAGAAAAATTCCCAAAAACAACATTGAGAGAGGGGAGGGGAGCAGGAGAGGGACATTTTCGGCTTGGTTGTGGGGTGTCACAACTAAACTTGACTGGGACTGTAGGTTCATCCCTCGGTGATTTCAAAGGCTTAAAAATTAAGTCTTCCTTTTGTAGACACCGGATTTCATGATGGGCTGTGCCAATGCCCACACTGTTTTAAGACGCTTTGGTGTTTGATTTGAAACGTAAAACGTTTTGTGTCCACACACTGTAACTAACTCTTGTTAAATTCCCTTTTTCTCGCAGATATCGATGATTGTGCTGCTCAGCCCTGTAAAAATGGAGCAACTTGTATCGACGCCGTGAACAATTACACTTGTAATTGTGTTGATGGCTACACTGGCATGAACTGCAGCATTGGTAAGAACTGAAACTGAACTGAGCGGTTTTTGAAGTTATTATCTCGCTGAAATATTTCAGTTAACGTTGTGGATAAAGCGCTTCTCTTTGTAAGTACTGTTAGTTGCGATTTTATGGGCCGTGCCAAACTGCAGCTTAGACTTAAGTCTTTTCGGAATTTAGAGTTGAAAGGAAAAAAAAAGGTTTGTTTCCACACTTCCTTTTTTTCTTATTTCTCTCAGATATCGACGATTGTGCTGTTCAGCCCTGTCAAAATGGAGCAACTTGTATCGACGCCGTGGACGATTACACTTGTAATTGTGTTGATGGCTACACTGGAAAGAACTGCAGCATTGGTAAGAATCGAGTGTGTCTATTCTTAGAAGTTGGTATTTCAGTCAAATATTTCAGTTTACTCATTCTTTTACAGTCACTCTACGTCACGCGTGACCAGTGTTTCCGAGAATGAAAATGAAATTTTGTCCGGCATTTGAATGGAATGTTGAACATTTCCCTGGAAATCTTTTCTGAAAAAGAGCATTAACTGAAAAAATATTCAAAATACTTGGGAAACAACTGTTGTTCTTATTTAAAGAAAAATTCGTATATCTTTATCCCGTCAATAAACTGGGGAAATTTATACGGGAACTCTGAAATCTCGTTGGCGATGTTCAAAACTGACATGTAAATTTCAAAACTCCGTTCAAAACTTTGTGATGTGTAAATTTAAGTGTTTGAAAGAAACCACTCAATTTCCTGTTGATTATTATCCTTGTAGCCGACGCCTAGACTCGCGCTTTCGTATGTCAATTGAAAGAAAAAAAAGTGTTATTTTTTCTGTACTCTTAAACTAACTCTCTTTAAACAACTGCCTAGCCTTTTTATTTTTATTTATTTATTTATTTATTTATTTATTTATTTATTTATTTATTTATTTATTTATTTATTTATTTATTTATTTATTTATTTATTTCTTTATTTATTTATTTCTTTCTCGCAGATATTGACGATTGTGCCGGTCAGCCCTGTCAAAATGGAGCAACTTGTATCGATGCCGTGAACAATTACATTTGTAGTTGTGTTGATGGCTTTACTGGAAAGAACTGCAGCATTGGTAAGAACGACCGTGTCTAAAAGTCACGGATTGAGGGGTGAGGGGGAAAGGGGGCTGCAATCAGATTGGTTTTTTTAATTCTAACCTCCCCCTCTTTTTTCTGGACTTTGTCTGCGAATTTTGCGACTGCAACATGTATTAAGAAAGAATGATTTGCTTAGATTTGTTTATCATGGGAAAGTTCCTTTAATACATATTTTTCACTCAATTATTATTTTTCTGAACATTTTTTCGCTTACAATATCCCTTTTCTTCCATTGGTGGCCTTGAAAAGTGGTAGGTTGGGGGGGGAGGGGAAGTGTTGGGGAGGCGGGAAAGAAGAGGGCGAAAAGCAGGAATCTCAAGGTGGCAGGAGGGGGGAAATATGAAAAATTACACAATATTGCGCGAAGAAGCATGATCAACAAAAAAAGGGGCGTGGACAAATTCAGATTTCCCTCCCCCCTCCCCTCTCTCGGACATGTCTTTAGTGTCGAATTTACCTATTTAAGTCTCCAGAAACAGTCCATTTGTGGTTACATAGTGACTATTTGATAAAATGACGTGATTATAACGTCAGTATAATATTTTGATGTATTGTCACTTGTGGTCTTTCGTAGTCACTCGTGTGTACTTTTAGACACGATCGGTAAGAACAGAGTGTCTGTTTCAGAAGTTATTATTTTAAGTACATAATTTAAGCAGGGATAAGCAGGCTTCTTTTACGTAACGAAATCACATTTCATATTAGTTATGGAAATAGAAACAGCAGAAACAAGAAAATCTAGATTTTTCATGTTTCTCAGTGTGGTTCTTCCGTCAATCGTGAGTTACAACGTGTTTTTAAATATGGTTAATCTATACTAACAGTTTGCATGGACGCCGTTATGATTACACTTGTAATTTTGTTAATGGCTGGGAAGAACTGCAGCATTGGTAAGAATGGAGTGTCTGTTTAAGAAGTGTGTCAGCTTAGTATTTCGGTTTACTCGTACAGAGGGAAAGGAGGGTCATTTTCTTTCCCCAAAGCACTTTTGTTGGTATGCAAGTTATGTTTTCATGTTGAGCATCAATGCTTTGGTTGTAAACTGATACTTTGATTTTCGGATTGAAAGAAAAATTTGTTTTATGTTGGAGACATTATTTAACCAATTAATTAAATATGTCATATAATTTTTTCCGTGTGTATCGCAGATATTGACGATTGTGCTGGTCAGCCCTGTCAAAACGGAGCAACTTGTATCGACGCCGTGAATGATTACACTTGTTATTGTGTTGATGGCTACACTGGAAAGAACTGCAGCATTGGTACGATCAACCTATTTGTTTAGTCATGGATTGAAAAGGCTCCATCTATTAGCTTCTGTACACATTTCTGTTCCATGTCAATGCTCACTCTGGTATTCGACTTCAAGCAAAAAACAAATATTTCTTTGTCGGCGTACTTAAAACAAACTCTCACTGGACGTGTGCCGTAATCTTAGTTAGTTTCTCGTAGATATCGACGATTGTGCTGGTCAGCCCTGTGAAAATGGAGGAACTTGTATCGACGCCGTGAACAATTACACTTGTAATTGTGTTGATGGCTACACCGGAAAGAACTGCAGCATTGGTGAGTTAGAAGTTAGTTATTGTTTTAACTAAATATTTCAGTTTATTCAAAGGGAAAGGACGGTCCATTTGTGCCCCGCCCAAAACACTCTGTTTGCTTTGAAGTTGTGGTTTCATGTACCGCATCAATGCTTTGGTTTAAGACTGCGGTCTTTGAATTGAAAGAAAAATCTCGTTTCGTATTTGGAAATTAAGGAGGCTCGCAACAGTTTTCTGAACTTGGGCTGCATCTTTTCAAATCAGAATTTCGCGTACAAGCTAGCATAATTCGAATTCCCTTATGCTACACTACCTTTCAAAAATATGATTCAATACATTTTTCGCTGATTTCCAAGCGACAGCTGTTACCATAACAATGACAACGATAACGCAAAGCCATTCATTTTATTCATTCGATTTATCTCGAAATCTAGTCAGACACTTGACAACGAAACTTTCAGGGTTTGGACTACTTCACATTGACAACTTGCGGGAGAACTTAGGGAAAAACTCTGTAAGAGCGTTTTCAAGTAAACAAAAAATCAATTTTACGGGTTGATTTTAGTTATACCCGCAATTTTTGTTTAACCCCATATCACTTTCTCATTTCTATCCAAAGGTCTTTTATCAGCGCGAAACATTGTAAACGTGCTATACATTGAAGCTTTATAGGTGGCTTTGATTTGAAAACAGCTTAACTGAAAGTACAAATAAGTCGAATGCGTAATTCAGACAAGAAACCTTGTTTTCTGTTCTAACTCTCCTTGAACATGTCTCGTGGTTTTACCTCAGTTACGTTAGTACTTTATTCAAATGTTATCTCAGCCAATTGTTCCCAATTGGTAGAGGAATTCTTTCCCTCAACTTAAGTTTTTGTTTTACATTAATACAAGCATAAAGGTATTTATTATTTATGTTATTCTCCTCTTTTACAAAGTTGTTCCCTGATTTTCCTTTACTTTATTTCTCGCAGATATCGACGATTGTGCTGTTCAACCCTGTGAAAATGGAGCAACTTGTATCGACGCCGTGAATGATTACACTTGTAATTGTGTTGTTGGGTACACTGGTAGGAACTGCAGCATTGGTAAGAATCGAGTATGTCTTTTCTTAGAAGTTATTATTTCAACTTAGTAATTCAGTTTAGTCATCGGGTAGGCAGGGTCTTTCTCTTTGCACATAAATTTCATGGGTCGTGTCAAACTTCGGCACTTTAGTACTTGAATCGAACGAAAATACTATAGTCTTTTCATCGCACACCGTAATTCTCTTAAAACATGTTCCGCGATTTTCCTGATTTCTTGCAGATATCGACGATTGTGCTGGTCAGCCCTGTCAAAATGGAGCAAGTTGTATCGACGCTGTAAACGATTACACTTGTAATTGTGTTGCTGGCTACACCGGAAAGAGCTGTAGCATTGGTAAGAACAGTTTGCTTGTTTCAGAAATTCTTTTTCCAACTAGGGTGGGGCAGTGGTGAGAGTACTCGCCTCCAGTATGGCCCGGGCTCGATTCCCGGTCTTGGCGTCACATGTGGGTTGAGTTTATTGATGGTTCTCGTCCTTGCTTCGAGAGCTTTTTCTCCGTGCACCCCGTTTTTACCCTCTCCTCAAATACCAACATTTCCAAATTCAAATTTGATCTGGAGAGATAAGTTTTCATATGTCGGAAGAATCCCAGACAATCGAGGTTTTTACTGCTTCCCAACCGCCCCAGACTTTCTCGTCTAGTTAAAACTGGAAATCGTGGACATCCCCGATCGTCTGGGATGGTTGCATACGAATCGCGGAAATCGGGAGTTTCTATTTTCACGACGCGTCCCAGATTTCTGCGATGGTCGGCGATCATTCCCATATTTTCTTATGACATGAAAACTCAAATGTGTACTGTCGGGGTCGTCGGCGACAGTTTTAACTCGTTACAAATCCTCTAATTTGCTTCGCTCCAGTCGTTCCTCCTCCCCCGGCAAATGGGACAGACGTCTGGAAATTTCCTGTCGTGTCTGCAAGATCTGGGACGGTCAGGAAACAGTGAAATCCCCGCCGGATCGTCTGAGATTTTTTCGACGTGTGAAAACTAGGCTTATAGTCAGTGAGTGAGCAAGGTCCTTTTGCAAAAATGCTTCTCTGTGTATATTTGTTTATTCGTGTTGTTTTCAATGGCCCTGGTGATGCTTCGGTCTTTAAGAATGTCTAACCTTCTTTTATTCTCACTGGTAGATGAACTAAGCGGTTTTTGTTTCTGAACACTTTAACTGAACTAGCTTTGCTTCGAAAAGTCTATTAATTGTTACTTATTTCTCGCAGATATTGACGATTGTGCTGGTCAGCCCTGCCAAAATGGAGCAATTTGTATCGACGCCGTGAATAATTACACTTGTAATTGCATTGTCGGCTACACTGGGAAGAACTGCAACACTGGTAAGAGCAGTGTCTCTGGTTTATTACTACTGACATATTTTAGTTTAGTAGGTGAGTATGCAGAGGACCAGACCTTGGCTCACCGAGTCCAATGGATCATCTATCGACTTTAGCACTGTTAGTGAGATTGGACTCGATGGTGTTCAGTCTACTTTCTAACTTCTGGAATTCTTTAGTTAAATCTCTTTTTGATTTAAGCAACTCGTCGTATAACCGTCACTTAGAAATGGGACACCTTGTTCACTCGGTGTTTCACATGTAGATGCCAATCATCAGTGCTCCTTTATTGTTAACCTCGGCCGCCATCTTGTCTGCTTTGTGCTCTCGAAGAAGAAGATTCCTTTATTGACATACACAAGATTATGCAATAGTATCATCTTACAATTTTTCATAATCCTCATTCTAACCAACCTTGTCCTAAACCTTGCATACAAGTGTAAATCTCTTTCTTTCCTTGATGTATAAAATAAAGAATTTGTAATTTAACTTAAATAGACAAGCCCGCCAAGACTAGCACTAGCCACCTGCGGGCCAGTCCAATTATAAATAATAAGGTAAAAATTAAGGAAATAAAGATTGTTATTGTTGTTGATGTTGTTGTTGTTGTTGTCTGCTGTGTGAAGGGAAGAATGCTAACAGTCCAGTGATTGGTTAATTCAATCCACCTAAAGTAATAGGTATATGTTTACTTGTTTGGGTGAATACTGTGCTGAAATTAGAAACTGAGTACCTCTTCTCTTACACTAAGAACGCCATGAGAAAGATATCAAGTGATTCTCTTCAAAGAGAAGAGAAATAATTAATTTTTGCCGAATTTCAAAGACAAAAAAGAACTTCAAAATATTCATGTGGATATGTATCGTTGTGTTGCTCTCACAGACATTGATGAATGTGCGCATACTCCAGAGTCCCTGGGATGCAGTCCGCTGTCCAATTGCATTAACTTTGCCGGTTCTTTTTTCTGTAAATGTAAAGAAGGATATTTAGGAGATGGACGAACATGCCAAGGTTAGTCATAAGCTGTAAACTAATCTGATATATTAGACATTGGATCATTTGAAATTAACGCGAACCAGAAGACTTCTGATTCGCGTTAATTTTCTTTATTTCAACGCAAATATCTCCTCAACTAGCGTTTATTTCAAGCATCTTAAATAACACAAGCAGTTATTCCTATTATGAGATAGTTCTCTTAAGTTATTTGTTTGTTTGCATTGTATGAAGTGTATTTTGTGTGTTCTTAGAAATGCAGGTGGTGTTCGAGATGATGTGCAAAGACCGCGGAGGACTGGTACAGACCTGTGACAGCAACGGAAAGTTTAGGTGCAAATGTGCGTTTGGATATGTGTACGACAGTAAAAACAACAAATGCCTACCAACCTGATAAACATGTCGGACAAATGGACGCTTGTTGGCTGGCACTACACACATTTGTACTTCAGGCAGTGGTTTACTGTTTCGGAGTTGATTCGGTTTAGTTAAGTAAGCACAAGAGAGGATGAAGGTTAGCAGCAACGTCGCTCTTTTTCACTCGATCCTGGGGACGAAAAGAAGATTAACCGTGGTAACAAAGGGTCAATGAGCAGGTTCAAGGATCAATGAGCAGTTGGCTTGAATTTGTACTTAGCCAAACAGCACGGGAGCTAGGGCTTCAAAAGTGACCTTTCGCACCACCTCCCAGAGTACAATCTAGACTTAACATCAGATTTTCATGTATTAAAGTCTTCAAATGATTACCGGCAAGTTTGTGGTTTGAAATTGTAGTATACGTTTTGAGTACAATTTCGTTCCCTTGAAAGCCCAATCCACCGTAAGGAAAAAGATGGACGGCCGTACATTTTACCACAATACCTTTCGAACTTTTGTTTTGTTTTGCTTTTGTTTTGTTTTTTTTATGAGCGTTTTTTGGGTTTTCGTACGCTACGGTGGTATGGCGGATTTTCCTTCCAATTTTCAAGGAAAGCCCTGGGAATGAGGTTTTGAGTTGTAGCAGTATTGTGGGTGGGTTGGGGTGGGTGGGTTGGCAACAGCGACCAACACAGAAACGAGGCTGAGGAAGATCGCTTTTTATTAAATTCTCAGCCTCGGATATTGCATTTCTAGCGTTCTGATTGGTTCACTAAATCTCGGTTATCAGCTCATATACCGTAGTTTGACCTTATATGGAAAACGAAAGCCCCAGGTGTCACTAAGCTAATTTTTTTTCGGCGGGAAACAAAAGTTTCTTCGGAAAAATGTAGAAAAAAAGGAAAAGAAAGAAATACCAAACAATGCCATCTCAATATAACAACAATAAAAGCCACAAAGTTCGGTATGACACTATTTAATGGTACGTATCTCTGAAGTTTCCTTTAAAATCAGAAAAATTGCACGATTTTTTAGATCACATATAACAATAACAACCGGTTACCTTCAAAAATTTCAGGATGGCTTGCAAATCCTGGCGGTAAGAGGTTAAAGCCAATCGAAGAAATTTCTCAGGAAGAGCTTCATGCCTGCCCTTTATGTTTTTACGAATTTACGAGGACTTCAGATGGTTCATCTATGAAATCCGTACGAGCGGCGGCCACAATGTTCGTTTCCGTCACTCGGCACCAGAGCAAAACATTTGCACTAATGTGCACAGCTCTTACGCCTCTCAAATAAGCTTGAAGTTTAAAAACTTGCACTGAATGCTTGTCTCAGTGAGGTTGTACCTCGTACTTTTGGATGTGCCTGAAGTGTTTTAAATCGTCCGCGAGGAATTCAGTTCAGCATGATAAAAGCCGTCCTTGCCCTGATCTCTTCCTTCGCTCGGCACCACACAGCAGAACATTTGCTCAAATGTGCACAACTATTACGCTTCTTCATGAGCAGGAACTTCAAAAGCACTTGAATGCTAGTCTCATAACGGTTATAATTCGTACATTTAAACGTTTCTTGAATTTTAGATGTCCGACTGTGTCCGATTTTCTCCCAGTCGCTTTCGATTTTTCATTCAACTCCGTTTGCAAAGCGCTGCGCGCGTCATGTGATCATTAGGTTTCGCGTGCTTTGGTCGGAGGTTGCCTCAACATCCTGTCGTTTAAATTTGAAAGAAATTTTTTCTTAAAATATAAAAATGGGGTAAACTTCAACAGCAATGTCCAAACGCGGAGAATTTAATAAAACAATTATTCCATTCGCGCTTGTTGGATATGAGATTAGTTATAGCCAACTTGGCGCTTCGCGCCTCGTTGGCTATTTACCATCTCATATCCAACGCGCGCTCATGGAATAATTGTTAAATATCCGTGCTTCAGGAAGAAAAAAGTGTCATTCTAAACCTCTAAAGGTTTAGTTAAGGGAAACTTTCTCAACAGCACCGGCGGCATTTTGTAGTCACGTTACACGGTTGCGTGGCATATTTGCTTCTTGTTAGGTGTCGCAGCAACTTTGGTCTTTGTTCAAGGGGAAATAAATTTTTTTCTTGACAAAACACGTTAACCGTCTTTGCGTGTTTTTTTTTTTTTTTATCAGTAAAAGGAAGCGAATTTTTCAAATTCATCACTTGCTGAGGGAACATTTTTAGTGAAGGTGTCAATCATGCTTCCTTTTTACAAAGCCTCGATTTCACGTAGAACGAAAGAGGAACAGCGGTGGGCAAGGCTGCTAAACTGATAGCAACCAGTGGTATTGTAGCATCGTTAAGCCGAAGTTGTTACTGTCAAACTAAGAAAACCATGAACACTAAGAATTATTTGTGGAATGTTTATTGATCCTCTCTTGTCCGTGAACAGTTAGAGGGAAAGTCAAACCACGAGAAAAAAAAGTACGAAATTTTTCCTTTTGTATCAGACTGCTTTTCTTTCTCAACACAAACATTTCAAAAATATTCCTAGTGCTCATGATTTTCTTTGTTTCACAGTAAATGTTATATTACCGTATTGGCCATAGAACTTTGAGGTATAATCTTTTTTTATTTTTTATTTTTGTGAATTTTTAAGCAATGTCATATCCCTCATAATGAAATTTACAATCCCTCATAATGATAGTTTTCAAAGAAGGGAACCTCCACTCTGACATCAAATTGAAGTTAAATTATTGGAAATAGTATCAAAATTCTAAATTTTATTTTTGAAAAGTGAAAAATAACATCAGGAGCCATAATTATCTCTCCTGGTAACATTTAAGTGCGTTAAAAATTAGATGTGATAATCACTAATTTTCGCTTTTAAATTTTTCGCGCGCCGCCATTTTAGATGTTCAGGGCAACCTTGTTCCCAGGGTCTCTCCTCTTCCCGTCCCAAGGGAGCAGGGTTTGGAACGTTACCCACCATGGCATGAACCACCATGGCATGAACCACCGTGGGATGAACCACCATGGCATGAACCACCGTGGGATGAACCACCATGGCATGAACCACCATGGCATGAACCACCGTTACGTGAACCACCATGGCATGAACCACCGTGAGATGAACCACCATGGCATGAACCACCGTGGGATGAACCACCATAGCATGAACCACCGTGACGTGAACCACCATGGCATGAACCACCGTGGGATGAACCACCATAGCATGAACCACCGTGACGTGAGCCACCATGGCATGAACCACCGTGGGATGAACCACCATAGCATGAACCACCGTGACGTGAACCACCATGGCATGAACCACCGTTACGTGAACCACCGTGAGATGAACCACCATGGCATGAACCACCGTGGGATGAACCACCATGGCATGAACCACCGTGACGTGAACCACCATGGCATGAACCACCGTTACGTGAACCAGCGTGACACGAACAACCATGAGATGAACCAGAGTGACATGAACCACCGTGGGATTAAATACCGTTACATTTAATTACCATGGGATTAAATACCGTGACATGAATTACCGTGGGATTAAATACCGTGACATGAACTAGTGTGGGATTAAATACCATTACGTGAACTAGCGAGAGATTAAATACCGTGACATGAACTACCGTGGTATCCCCTACTGTGACATGAACCGTGGGACGCAAACCGACTCAAACTTCGATTTCAACTTTTATTTCTCTTAGTAAACCGCATTCGCTAAGAAGCCTTAGAGGACTATAGATAAATACTTCCCCATATTTTCATTAAGCCATCAAAATAGCGGAGTCTTAACTCTACATGAAATGAACTCAACGATTTATTGACTAGCCTGCGAGAGCAGATGCCTTTCTGGTTTTTGTTTCACCCAACGCGAAATCCGGAAATGCCGTCTGCTCTCGCAAGCTATTAATTCAGTTCCAATCGCAGTAAACGTTAAATAAATCATTTTCATCATTTTATTTTAATCATTTTAATCATTTTTGCTCATTTTAATGCATTTCCCAGTTTATTTAAATGAACATGAAACTGCATGAGCAAAATGCGTACAGAATTAAGAATTACATACAAGTTATATGCTAATCTTGAGTCTAAAATATAGTCCTTGCTTTTCAAGGATAAAGGAAATAGTGGGGAAACAATTGTCATCCAGAAGAACCCTTCGTCTTGATACTCGACGACGGCCCGCAAAACCTAGCTAAACTTTAATCTGAGCCCTCGTTTTAGTTTCGGCCTTCCAAATCACAAAACAGTCTGAATGCACTGTCGTCCGATTTACCCAATAAAATTGTCATCGTATCTTCTCGCATCACAAGCAGCAGAGTGGTTGAACACTAATTGTCATGACATCCGCTCACGCTAATTCTCTCTTTAAACTGACAAGTGGAACTTACGTCGTTTTTTGCGTCTAAGACTCTAAGAAAACAAATCAAGGCAAATTTATAAAATTTCTATTAGTTGGATGAACCATTTTATAAAAGTAATCAAAAAGAATGGTGTAGCATTGCGCTATTTTCGATTGAGTGATACAGTCATTACACTAGCTAAATGACCCGTGCGCAGCTACATAATAGTTGTTTTATTTTTTCAGTACTAGCTGCGAAAGGGACTGTTTACTGTGACTACTGTGTGGTGAAGCATGCACCAAAGCACATGCATGGCAAGTTACATTTGTCACTCAATTGAAATTGAAAACCGCCCCAATTAAAAGACTAATACTCAATAGCAGATGATATCATTCTTCCTCTTCCTCATCGAAGCGACGCAAGATTTCGGACAGGACATGACAGGACACCCTGTGGTTCCAGTGCTTTTTCTTAAAATGGTCCTTGAGGATGCATGCCTTTGTGCCCTTTTTTGCGGATTTCACGCAAAGAAAACAATGGTACAGAGTCCCTTTACACGAGCAGTCTGCGTCTTCACATCTTTGAAACGTTTCTGGGCACTCTGCATCACCTGGCACAATGGACAAGTGCGCTATGTCCTGAACAATAAAACAGTGCGATTCGTAAAATAGAATGAACACTTTAATAAAGTGCACTCTAAGGTTAGTCGTTATAAAAGTTGCCTCAGGTAGGATCGACATAACGGTTAACTTGTATGTAATAAAACAACATCTAATGCTTTTAGTACAACTTGTGTATGCGTACTGATAATTACCTAGCAAGGCTTCTCGGTACGAGATCTGTTGATCTCCTTTCCTTTTTCAACTGGGATAATGATGCAGTGAGAAGGGATAAACGGCTTCCCCCTATTAGACTTATTATATTAGACACATTTCACAAAAATGTGCATAAATATGTTATCGGTCTGTTCCCGATCAGCAGTAACAGAAACTCCTAGGATTTCGTCTTAGAGAAAATATTTCAGTTTAATATATACAAAGGTTTGTACAATTCTCTCCCTCTGAATTTAAAGACTGCAGAATCAAAAGTATTACGTGAAAAGAACCGATCAAACGCCGTCAAACCGTCGCTTGATAACTAAAAAGCCGTGGATGTCATTTGTGTCCTGTGACGCAGGAGTGTATTTTGTACGTACACGTATAATAGGATGTTTTGTATTTGAGACGTAAATATTGTATCGCCTATTTATCTACGTACAAAGAAGTTATAACTAGTTTATTAGCTTTTATTGACCTCATTTATTCACTCACTCAATAATTTTATACCAATTGTATTAGAAGTTATTGTATGATCTTTAAGTTGATTAGTTATTATGATTAGTTATTCTAGTAGATGTCATAACCTTTATTGTTATTAACAAGACCAATACCTCCCTTTGGAGAGTAAGGCGTAATAAAGATGTACTGTTGGTGTTACTGTTACTCACTCACTCACTCACTCACTGACTCACTCTACAGCCTCGAATTTATTTGCAACGTCCAGTTTGATAGGGTACTGATTAGGCGGTACGTTTAACTTCCCGGCGGGGGAACTCCCATGTGAAAGTGACGGGGGTGATCGTCGCACATTTTTATAGGGTAGGTAAAGGTAACAGGATTCTGTTTTGTGGGTGTGGTGCAAACAATTTCTTTGGCCCCTAAGAGATAAGACCAGTACGTTATGTTTTCTCATTTGTTTCGGCTCAATACCCGGCTAAAAGGTAACACTATACCTCTGACGAAAGTAATTTCAGATTTTACCACCCTAACGGGTACCAAACTGCAAATTTTTAACCTCTAAAAGCTATGACGATCACCCCCGTAACTTTTATACGAAAGTCCCCCAACGCCCCCCCCCCACCCCCCTCCCCCACCCCGGAGGCTAAAATGCCTCTTTCGACATTCCTGAACCGACGACTGAGATCGGGGTACGAGATTATCTTTAAACAATAAGTGATCCTGACTAGCTAATTCCATGTACACTGCCTGTTCTGTAAAATAAATCGTAGTGTTCACTTTTAAATTTGTGTCTTGGGATAAGATAGAATATATGCAAGACATGCAACATTCATAGAGTAATTTTAATTAATCTTATCACTTGTCAGATGATGACAACAGAAGCTAATTAGGGTGTCTGGCCTTGGCGATGACCTCCAAGGTTTCTTTTACTTGAGAAGAGGGTTGAAATCCATGGAACGCAAAAATATGTTGAAATATTATATATGTGAAGATTCTAATCCAAACCACAACATGTTAATGCTAACGAGAAATTTAACGGAACCGTTTTAGTCAAAGTATGTTGTTAAACCTCGGAGTGAGGCCCTCTTGAAATGGGAGAATTCTTTTAATTTTGAACAATCAGGGATTATCTTTCACGCAAGGGTTGTGAAACACACAGGAGTCACCTTGAAAAGCATTGTTTAAATGCGGCAAAGCACTTACCTTCATCTCATGGGGCTCTGTAACAAGAGAGGATCTTTCCCTTACGAAATCTTAGCTGAGTTCACCGCCAATTCAAGGTTTTTCAACGTTTGTCCAAACAGACTATCAGATAAAATCCCCCACTAAACCTCACGTGAGATATGTATTTCGTAATTTTTATGTGTTATTCCCCGTGTTTAAGAACCGTAAACTTAAAGATTTATTGATAGCTTAATCCGTAAAATTAATAGGAAATTGTGGTCCCCAGTCCTCTGGTTCATGTGGCGGTGGTTTTGTGGTTCATCCTACGGTGGTTCATCCCATGGTGGTTCATGTCACGGTGGTTCATGCTGCGGTGGGTGAACGTTGCAACCTTATATGTCCCAAGGAGCGAGAAGAGGAGAGACCCTGGGAACGAGGTTGGTCCTCTCGCTTCCTCCCTACCAAGATGAACTGAATAATTCGAAATAATTATTCCAATAATTCAGATCGCTGTTAGTCCATGATCCTAAGTGAAATGAGACTCCATGTTGAGTGAGTGAAGCAGTTATCACGTTTGCCTTGAATGCAGGAGGCCGAAGTTCGAATCCTCGCCGCTTAACCATATTTTCACATAGTGCGTTATATTTTGTTTTTATACGTTTACTCGAGAAGAACTGACCCCGGTATATCTCGTATGGATACGAGATTTTCGAACGGTAATGTTTTTAAAACCCAAGAGACTACAGAAAGCGAAAAACATCGGTAAACTGGTACCTGCATCACATGTTCAACACCCCCACTCCTCCCCCCCCCCCCCTCCCTTCCACTCCCAACTCCATGTGATTGGAAAAGACTATAAGATTCACATCGCCTCTCTCTTGCGTTCAAAATACTGGTAAATCTTCCAGAATTCATCTATCTTCCATCTTTCAGTTTCTCGTAATAATGATTTTTTTTTTTTTTTTTGTGCCTGTGAAGTTGCGTTATTTTTAGAATATCCAAATAATTTCGTTTTCAGCGACCCAGAACAAATCTTTTCTGATATATCTTCCTGTTTACCTCTTTCGAACATCACGTATGTTTAAAGTTTATGTATGGTTTTTGCTGACTTGTCGACTCCCTTACGTAACACAGTCACGTTCGCAGACATCACGTTCGATCTATCGCCCAATCACAAAATAGTTTCAATAATGTTGTTTACCGCAGATCCCAAAGGTTTCTACTTCCGGGTCGCAACAGAGGATAACCATAGCACGCCAGCTGTTATGATCGTCGAATAACAACACCAGTTTTGCATTGCGACTTTTGTTTTCGATATTCGCTTTATGGCACATCACGTTTCTTTGATATTAAAAATTAATAAACAACTGACAGCCACGAACTTTCGCTTCGCACTACATCGAGCAGACTGTTTCCACAGCCGGAAACTGGTACATGTTCCTCAATTGCTTTCTCATTCGTTCGATCTGATAAGGATTTAGCGTATATTTTTATTTTGGGAGTAAAATATATGCAACATTCTGATCAGTCATTTCAACTACCTCCTCGAGGCAGTCACGTTCGCTGTCAAGAGACTCATAAATATTCCGGTATCGCTATTCAGCCGTCCAATAACACCAAACCCTTTTCAGTGTTTACTTCGCTGAACATCACGTATTCGTCTGCGGCGAAATTGCTTACTCTGTCTGAATCTTGCTTGTCTCAAATATAACCTGTATAAGCATCGGGTAACTTCATTGATCACTTAGGCGTTGTACTGAAAGACCTGAAAAGACAAAACCTTGGGTTCTGTTGCGTAAAACCGTTTCAACATTTGCAACGCACAAGAATGACAACTACAGGGAAGAATCCGCGTGAAGAGACAGCGAATAAGGACAGCGAAAGGTATCTATATATTTTATTGCTTTTATCCCTTTGTTTACGACTGATATTCTTTTTTAGATCATTTGAAAAAATTGTAAATTGTATAAATTATAGTTTAATTACAGGTAGCTTTAATAGCGTTAGCTTTTACCCGAGCCTTACAGGTTGTAAAGTCCAAATTGAAATTAAAGTCAATTCGTGATAGGTTATTAAGAGCCGTCCTCTGTAAATATCGACTATCGTCGTTTGGACGAGAAAAAATGAAATCCCTCAAACTTTCTCAGAAGAATGGTCTATATAAGTGATTCACATAAATATAATTTTCAGCTCAGTTCGATTCGTATTTTAGCTGTAGTGCGACCATCTTGGTTTTACCGCTCTGAGGGGGCTTTCAGCGGCCATTTTAGGTCACACTTTTAAGAATTTGCCTTACAAAGAAAGCGTTACAAATCCGAACAAAATCTCATTATTCGAGACAAGCAAATGTTTGTTGTTGTGTTGAGAAGCTTTTTTGGGAATTTGATCAAAATCTGAATTTTTTACAAAATTTTTAATTTCTTCCCTATTGAACTACTCTTCAAGTGCCAAAAAAATGGCCGAGTTTAAAGGAAAATATCGCTAAAGATACATTAGTTGGCATCCTAAAACAGCATCCCGGTTAAAGAGCAATGTCTCGTCTGTAAGAATATGCAATAAAATTTTTGGGCAGTTAAAAAGAGAAAATTATAGAAGAAGAAGTCTTAACTGTACTTTTGTCAACAAACACCGCCTTCGTAATTAGCATAACAACATGAAAATAACGATTTACTAACAAAATAATGATAAATTCCACTTACCTCGTGAAATATCGAGAAGTGGATATTTCAAAATATATCAAATTATAGTTTCAGTCGGATACAGCCGCATTTTCGATGATTTGTTGTGCGAAATCACTGTAATACACCGCAGCTGTTAAACTGAGTTGAATTCTTCAAAGTCCGTCAGGACAACCATCGGCCGAAAAAATTGCCTTCCGCCCCATAAGCTGCCGTTTGCAAGGTGTAAAATATTTCTTTGTTATCCTTAATGACCAAAAATTCTTTCAGCAACCATTTAAATCCTGCTTAGAACTGGAGATTCTCGTAAAGAAATCGTTTATGTTCCGTTGACCTTCCGCCGTGATTAAACAATGAGATTGCGTTATAGAAAAAGGCACACACATCCAGACGGGTTGGGGTGGGGGTGGGGAGGAAACAAAAATAGAACAGCTCCTAAATTAAAAAAAGAGGGTCATTCAAGATTACTGTCAAAGCCATTTTATGCATTTGGGTATCAAATAGGAAACTGCTGTCCCAGAATAATGTGGAATATGATAAGCCCTTGTGCTGAAGTTTTTTGGTTGGGGCGTGGGAGGGAGGGGGGGGGGGGGGGCTGGTAAAACACTAATTTACAGCATCAGTTGATCGTTGCTATTCTGTTTAGGGTTCATACAAGTTCGCAACTACCACAAGCTCAATTACAGCTTTATATTTGTAATATTAGGTAACAGTGAGAAAGTACCGGCACGTAAAATTAATATGAGGGTTTGTATGGGAATACATGCAAATTAACGGCTTACATAGAATTCCAATAAAAAGCTACACTCTGTTTTTTTTTTTATAAGAACCTTTTTTATAAGAACGTCGAGGCTGAGATTAACCAAAATTTTAAGAATGATTAAGAACATTCCTCAGGCTGAGAGTCGATTAAGAACGTTTTTTGTATTTTGCTAATCTGTATATAAATCAAGGTAACAAATGTAAATTAACCAAAATACTTAAAGGCATGTTTTGACACACATCATCGGCTCGGTTTGTCATAATCGCTTTGATAGGTTTCTTGGTCACGTCCGCTTTGATTTACTGAAATACATGTAGTGTATGCCATGTAATTTAAGAACATCTTAAGAACGTTTTCAGCCTCAAATCACAAAAAAATATAAGAACGTTCAGCCTCAGCTCCAAAATTAGACGTTCTTATAAAAAAAAAAACAGAGTGTACTTACTTACTAAATCTGAACATCGCTGGAAATGCCATCAAATGTTACGAAGGGCAACCGACTGACAAATAGGGCACAACAGCTAATAGTAAGTAAATTTATTGAGGGTGGCAAAGGGTTTTTTGCGACGTGTGATGGCCCACAAATAAGCAGCGTGACGGGTAATGGAAACCGTGCGTGATGCGGGCCTGACATCACAACGAGATGCGTGATTTTCTTTTTTACGAGCGCGTGACGCGTGATGTACCAATTAGATTTCCAAGATAAGTGAACGTTCTTTGACCTAAAAGTCACGATAGACAAGAAGGGAATAAGACAATATAACGTAGGGTTAACCTTTCAGGGTACATCCAGCATTTTTACCCACAAGTACGTCGTCTTTATACATGTATCTCTAATAAAATCAATTAACACACAATCAATCTAAGCGGATGTTGCATGCAATACAATTTTCACTCCCCCTCCCCCCTCTGCCATGGGTGTCAGCAAAACGAGGGGTCGGGGCCGGGGCCGGGGTCTGGGTCTCTTTTTTTTTCTTCTTTTTTTTCCCCTTTTTTTTATTGTCAACATCACAGGTCGTTTGTGGGTCAAATAAGGATTAAAGCCAATATAAAAAAGTTAAGTCTCTAAAGCTTACTAGCTTAGGAAAGGTCATCGGTGACAACACACGTGCAAATAAATCCGATGTCAAATAACTTTCATAAAACATTGCTGCTGAAAAATTTATGAAAAAATGGAGGGACGTAACTGTGCCAGAAAGCGTCCAGTCGTGTTTTGAACTTTCCATACATTTTCCTGTATTTTTTCCCCCCGAACTATTTTTAGTAGCAGTTCACG
>NW_028145643.1:655000-795000 GCF_977016875.1 Pavona decussata
AAAAGAAGACCCGCTGAAAAAGCAAGAGTTTCATCGTGTAACACCACTTCGTGAAACTTGTTTCGCAGCGCGCCGTTACACATGGCCTGCGAACGCAGACGTATTTCCGGCTGTCGCTTCTCTCCGCCAAAAAAATCAAGTTTCAGCTAAAAGTTTCAACGTGTATTTTAACGCCGGCTTTACTGGCTGCCTCTCTGAGCCCGTCACGCATGTGGGCTCATCACGCAGGAAAGTTGGCTCGTCACGCACGTAGGCACGTCATGCCCGTCGACTGGGTTACATAATTATAAGAAGGCACCATGTTTGTCACAGTAGGTTAGTAGGCCGGCGTTTATTACAAACTGAACTGCTTTGGGGGCGGTTAAAGGCGTACAAGGGGATCGGAGCATGGCGTTCCTCTCGATATTAATAAAAAGATCTTTAACACCTTATACCAGTGTTATAAATTCTATTTCCCCCTATTTTATTTAACTGCACAGAGGTAGTGGCAAACACGAAAGCCTTGCCTCTTTTGTCCACTACGCACTAGTCCACTACGCACTACTCCCTAGAAGGTAAAATCATTCAATAAATTGCTCTGCATGTTTAATTTTTCTTACTATAAAATATATTGTATTTCGTTCGAATAAGTGTGAATAAAATTGAATTAAATTGAATTGAATTATCTTTTGGGAGGCCGAGGTTTTCAATTCATTTTGTCTCGTTAGTCCGAGCGAGTAGCATTTTTATTTTTCTAGTCGATTCTAGCGATCAGCAATTCTATCAATGCCAATTACTTAATTTCGGTTGAATCGTGGTGATTTATCTGGAAGATTGAAAACAAACAACATCATGAATCCAATGTAGTGCGATACAAAGAAATGGCGTCATACCCCCGGGGTCACCCAACCCCGTTCCCAGGGTCCTCTCTCTTACTCACTCGAGAGAGAGAGGACCCTGGGAACGAAGTTGCCACACCACTTTATCTCGTAGGGGACATAATGAGCTATCTTATTATGGTAAAACTAAAATATTATAACCGAGGAATGACCCCCTTAGGGGTTCCATCCCCTTGAGATACCACGGTCGAGGGAATAAATTTATTCGCCGAGGCTAACCTTGCAAAGCCCAGTACAACAGACAAGGGCAATCACTGGTCAAACATTGAATTATTTTAAATACAGCCACACCACACCCTTACTGCCCCTTATTTCTTCACGGGTCAAAATCGGATCAAGATCAGCCTTGCAGATGTTTCAGTTACTCAAAATCAGAGACGCCAACATATTTCTTTTCACGGAAAAAGACAAGTCGAACGTTCAACAATCCCCCTCCACCCCACTGAGTTACCTTAAGGTCTGGATCCCCCACTGTGATTATCTGGATATTTTTGGCTTAAAACTGCATGGCCTTTTTTAGTTTAGTTTTGACCCAAGATAACGCATGTACTCGTTTTCAGTACACTCGCCTTGTACCCAGTTACACGTTATTGTATTTTTATTCTTGCTACTGTTGACGTTGTTTCATGAACAGGGGCAAATGTTAAAATCTAACTGGAATTCTTCTTTGTAGTTGTTGCTGTCCACGCCAGTTCAATCCATGTTTTTGGTGGTCATCTTTCTGTAGCTGGTATGTGCGTCTCTTGGGGCGCTTCTTCGGTTGGTTTGGTGAAGGAATAGCAAAGCACCCACTGATAACCATCTCGTTCTGTCTCGTGTTTGTCAGCGTCTGCTCCGTGGGGTTTGTCTGGTTCAAATCAGAGAGCAGAACAGTGAAGCTTTTCATTCCACAGAACAGCCGGGCTATAGATGACCTAAACACCGCCGAGAAGTACTTCCGACTAAAGAACCGAGAAGAGAACATCCTCTTAGTGGCCACCTCTGATCATCCCAATGTTCTTGCCCCTGATTGTCTGCGACAGGCCCTCAAGGTTCATCATGCGGTGATGGAATTGGAATCCTATTCTGACTTTTGTGTCCCGCTAAAAGGCTCCAAAGCAAACTCCGTGGAAGACTGTATGATGATCAGTCCTCTGGAATTTCTACAGTTCGAAGAGAGCAATCTGAACGGTAAAACCTTAAAACAGATCCAAAACGAAATCAACAGAGCGTATAACAACAGCGGAAAGTTGATGCGTAACGGGCGTCCATTCTGGTACAACTTCAACCGTATGTTTGGCAGCGCTGTCAGAAAAGATGGAAGAATCACTGAAGCGAAAGCCCTGCAGATGGTGTATCTTCTGCGCGATCCAAGCGCCGAAGACATGAACGAAAAAGTTCTCGAGTTGGAGAAGGGGTTTATTGATAAAGTGTCCTCGTTAGTCGATAGTCTTTCATGCTTTGAAGTCCACTATTCCAGCGAAAGGAGCATGGATGACGCTATCGCTGAAAGCAGTGGCTCTGACATCACAAAGGTGTCGATAACTTTCACTCTAATGATCACCTTCGCTTGCGTAATGCTCGGCAAGTTTCTTAATCCACTGACCGGACACTCTTTGCTCGCAAATGCAGGCGTGTTCGCAGTGGCGCTTGGGATACTAGCCGGCTTTGGTCTGGCCATGTGGTGTCGTGTCCCCTTTGTCAGTATGGTGGGTGTGTTACCCTTCTTAGTCCTTGGAATCGGCATCGATGACATGTTTATCATGGTGGATGAGCTTGATCGGCAGCCACGTGAGATGTCAAAAACGAAGATCATCAAAGCAGTGATGGCGCGTTCAGGAGCTACAGTTACCATGACGACTGTGACAGACTTGGTTGCATTCGCGGTTAGCACGTCGACGCAATTTGCAGCTATCAGGTATGTCAAAATTATGGTGTTATTAACGTTTTTAATCTGTCGTGCTACCCAGATTCGGCAAATTAGTTCTGTCTTCCTGTCTGTTGTTGTCTATTTGTTTATAATGAAAATTTGACGTGAAAATTTAATTTGTAGTTTCACAATAATTTGTAGCATCTAAGGACCTGTTTAAACGGTTTCAAAATTTGCTTCAACATGCCGTCAACTTTTTGTTGAACCAAATATCGGGGGCGTTTGAACAGGTCGTTTAATTTTGTTGAAAGTAGAAGTGTTGAAATCTTGTTGAAAGCGTGTTGAATCAAACTTAAATTCGTTTAAACTTTCATTCAACATCTAAACAACATTTCCTTTGAGAATGACATATTATTCTAGAAAGTGACGCAGGCATACTAGGACAAAAGAAATCCGAGTGCTCCTATCAGGAGTCGAAACTAAGACCTTCCGATTACTAGTTCGGATGTTCTACCACTGAGCTACAGGAGACTCGTGGGAGCTAAGGCCATTAAACTAGGTTCATGGGACAAACATCCTGCATACTACTAGGATTTGAATGTCGAACGTGTGGTATATGAAATAAACGTGAGGTTTCTCATTCATTCACCATCACATTTATTTCATATACCACACGTTCGACATTCAAATCCTAGCAGTATGCAGGATGTTTGTCCCATGAACCTAGCTGAATGGCCTTAGCTCCCACGAGTCTCCTGTAGCTCTGTGTTAGGGCATTCGAACTAGGAATCGGAAGGTCTTAAGTTCGACTCCTGATAGGAGCACTCGGATTTCTTTTGTCCGAGTATGCCATCGTCACTTTCTAGAATAATACATTGTGCTCATTCATCCACCAGGCTGGAAATATACCCTCACATATAATTCATTTATTTAAATAAATGATGATGATGATGATGATGATGATGATGATGATGATGATGATGATGATGATCATGATGATGATCATGATCATGATCATGAAAATGTTGAATGGTGTTGAAGCCCTTTGAACACTTCGTTCAACATTTGCCCAACATCCGTTTAACTTTTGTTGAACGAATGGTGGTCAAATGTATACAGGCCTTAAGGTTTTGATTCAGACCAGATAAAACTATACTTACACTGGAACACTTACGAACCTCAAATTGTAGCATCAACAAATAAAGTGTTCCTTTAGGAACTAACTTGACTCCATTTTTATTTAGGTATTTCTGTATCTACGCCGCGCTGACGGTCACTTTATCCTTTCTCATGATCATCACATTCTTCGTGGCCATTATGACGTATGACGTGAAGCGAATAAAATCAGGTCGCCGAGACTGCTTACCATTCTGCCAAGCACCGCCGCCCAAGAAGGACGCGCCAGCCTGGGACGAACCTCGTCCGCAGATGTCGAATCGCTTTATGGAAGCCTGGGCCAAATTTTTGACGTTTCCTGCAATAAAAGTTATTGTCGTGGGTTTTTCTCTGGTGTTCGTCGCAGCTGGAATATACGCAATCTTTAAAGTAGACGAAAGTTTCGATAGAAGGATCCTAGCTAAAGATGGTTCTTACTTTCAACGATTTCTGTCCGCTGAGGAAAAACACTTCGAACTATCCCTGGAAGTGAGCATCGTTGAGTCTGGGAACATTGATTATGGAACAAACTTCACACAGGGAGAAATCAGGAAGCTCTCAAGCATCGTCACCAACAACCCATACTACAGGAACCGCTCACTGTCTTGGATGGAGGCCTTTCATCAGTTTTCCAAAAAAACAAACACGAACATCACCGGTGCAGCATTTTTGCCAGTGTTGAAAGCATTTCTCGGGGTTCCAGAATTTTCTTATTTCGCTCAAGACCTGAAATTTTCTGAAGACGGCGAGACGTTAGAGGCTTCGCGTGTTCTTGGTTTCATGAAAAACAGTGGCAGTTCGACGTTCCACAAGAATGCAATGCTAACACTTCGCCATGACATTACGGACAACTCCAGACTCGATGCCTTCCCCATCACTCGACCATTCATCTTCTTTGAACAGTACGCGATTAATAGGCGTGAGACCATAAGGAACCTCTTAATAGCGGCCCTAGCGGTGTTACTCGTCACGAGCCCCTTTCTTGTGGACTGCACAGTGACGATCCTTGTGGCACTCAACTTTGTGGCCCTGATATGCGAGCTGTTTGGCCTGATGGTTATCTGGGATGTGTCTCTGAACTCCGTGTCAATGATCACTCTTGTAATGGCTATTGGCTTTGCAGTTGATTACAGTGCACACATTGCGCATGCGTATGTGGCGTCAAACGAAGCAACAGTTAATGATCGAATGATAGATGCCGTGAGCACACTGGGTGCGAGTGTTTTCATGGGAGGTAAGTAAGGTTGCTACTGAGACTGCTCGAATATTGAAACACTGGCCATCTGCGAAAAGCACTAAAGGAAATATTTCATCGAGTGGTGATTTATTCCACTACAACTTCTAAAATTAAAGCACCTTAAATGACTCGAGAATTGAGCAAAAGGACAAAACGACTGAATTGTGTGGTCGGGGCATGCCAAGACAAAGTGTCGAAATAACTCAAAGCAGTCTTAAAAATGCCTTAAGCCTCATCGTCAAACCGAGGACACTAATATGAAGATGGTGCGTGACAGAGTGATCAATCTCATAAGTGACCATAGCACCTACGTTCATGAAATCCCTTAAACTCTCGGTCAAGTAGTGTACATCGAGTCCGTCTCGTCGTCGATCGCCCTTGGAGTTTGCCATCCTAAGTTCCCCCATTTAGAAACTATACTGCGTGTGCAACCGTGAATATGAAAAATTTTATGTTGATACAGTGTAATGCAATACCGTGCACCGATTGGATGCTAGACCCACCGAGTTAATGGAAACTCGTGACCAGTTTGGACATTTATTATAGGTTCGATTCATAATCGAGCTTAAAAGTCTCCCCATTTGAAGTCAATTGAAGACAAGTTTCATCTTGCAGTCATACAACATTTTTTTTTCTTCAGCCATCCTGTTGCGCAATTTCACTAATGCTTAAATAACACTTTTTTCTTGCAGGATTCAGTACTTTCCTTGGGATGATCGTACTAGCCTTCGCATCCTCCGAAATATTCCGAATATTTTTCCGAATGTTTCTCGGCATCGTCGGGTTTGGCCTTCTTCACGGCTTGTGTATAATGCCTGTTTATCTGTCCTTGCTGTGTTGGAGACCTGCTATTATCAGAAAGCCCTCGAATACAGTCCGCACAAAGAGACTGGATACAGACCAGAACGGGGAAGAAAGAGGGAAGGACACGTGGGTTTTAAGGCGGATTGGAGCTGAAGACCACATCTCCTGCGTGATAGCATTTGCCACCGAGGGTGAGGGCACAATAACGGATAGACTTGAAAACTCAAAAGAGGCTAACGTGTAAGTTAAAGTTTGATGCCGGAAATTCTACTGAGTTACCTTACGCCATGGGATCACATGCGCATGTGCATGCGCAAGCAATGTCATGGGATCCCCTGGCATGGTAACGAGGTAGAATTACAGTCTTGTAAACTCACAGGTACTTTAATGCGATAAACTTGCAGGCTTGGATACGTGTGCAGTCAGAACAGTAATACCTTTAAACGATGGCTTGTACCATGATTCAGAAAAACCGATTAACACGGTAGTGTTGCTCTGCAGTGATATCTTTGAACGGTTGTACACTTGAGTGATTGTACAGTGATACGGTTTGTGCAGTTTCAAAACTATAAAACGAAAGCAAAGTAAAATCTATAAACGAGCAAGAAAATTAAAAGAGAACGAAATTGGCAAAACGACTAAACATTTAGCAAAATAACGTTCACCTGTGTTCTATCCGGTAACAAAAATTAGCGATGGAAAAACAGTTCGCGCTTCGGTTAACTTAGGGAAGTGGTCAAAACTACTATACTCAAACAGGACCCACCAAAACACAAAATAGATGGTGGTCTCTGCCTGCACCTCCTTCCACAACCTCAAAGGATGGTGTATTTATTTCATAGCCACCCCTCTATCTGGCAGTAAAAAATTACAATAAGATTCAAACCTCACTTTCCTTGTTTATTTAGCAGTGCTGACTCTTGCTAATAAAATTTTGTAGGTAATGTTCATGAGATAGGTAGTGTCTTTGATAATCCCCCTACCCCAGACAAGGTGATTCTTCTTCGAACAAACTTATTACTTGTCCGTAAAAAGCACATGGTTTTAGGCTCACCCGCCTTGCTTCACAGGTAGCGTTCTTCAGATGGCGCGAAAACGCCTCAGTGGTCCGATAAATGTTGAGTTGTTTCTGACTTAGTTTGATTATTACCTTTGCTTCCACGCGTTGGTTGATCTTGGATAAAAACACGTACAAACAAACAGAGAACCGAAATAAGAAATTGTCTATTGTTTAATAACGTAATTCTGTGATTTTGGTTTCTTAAAGTATATTCCCACTGAACAAGCAAGGGGAGGGGGGTGGCATGTTTCGTTTTCATATACCCTATTTACTCGAATAAGCGCCACGGCGCCTATTTAATTTTTCGTGTCTCCTGTGCGGCGTTTATTCGAGGGCGGCGCTTATTAAAAGGCTCACACCACAAAACAAAAACATTTTGATTGTACAAGCAAACGCTGACAATAGGCCATTTTACAGTTGTGTGCTAAGTGACCTGGTCTTGAATTGGAAGCGAGGCTGGGGTTGACCTTGTTTTGATACAGACCTCACTGCTTTTCATATGAAGATCATGCTGTTCTTATGCTAACTAGTTAGCTTTTACATATGAAAAGCAGTGAGGTCTGTATCAAAACAAGGTCAACCCCAGCCTCGCTTCCAATTCAAGACCAGGTCACTTAGCACACAACTGTAAAATGGGCTATTTCGTTACTGCAACACTTACAGGGAAGAGAAAGAGGGAGGTTGGGCTTGTCGTACCGGCGAAGTTTACAGCGGCCCTCACGCAAGAACTGAAGAACGCGATCATTTTGAAGAGAGAACTGAATAAAAGAGCATTAAGATATACTCACTTTCAACTGAAAACATCACTATTGATGAAAATAAATTCCCATTGCTGGCTTAGAACCACATTACAGCGATTACAGTGTATTTTTATCATCTTATGGAAATACTCAAATAAGCGCCGCACCAGAGCTGCGGCGCTTATTCGAGGGCGGCGCTTGTTAACCATTCCGCTCCATGTGTGGCGCTTAATCGAGGGAGGCGCTTATTTGGGGGCGGCGCTTATTCGAGTAAATACGGTATTTATTTTATATAAGTAAAGTAAATTAATATATTTAACGTCAATAACAAGGGGAGTGCTTGCGCAATCTGCCGAGCCAGAGGTAATATTTGACGCTAATTAAACTGGTCACCTCATGGCCCTACGATTCCCACATAGTCATAAACCGCGCAAAAATACCTTTGAATTAGTTGGTATTGTCCTTAAGAAATAAGAGTTTCTCGGACTATTCCGAGTATGCGTATAAGCAATAGGAGGCACCGTTGTTAACGCTAACATGGACACCTTATCTGTCGGCAGAATACAGGATGAATTAAACAGAAAGCAACTTTTATTTATGATCTATTTATAACATGTTTACCGCAGCCCGTCAGATTTCCAAAGCCAAAAACTGATCATAAATATCTAAGGCCTAACTTGAGCTGTAGTGGCGGCACCAATGTAACATTTATTTGTATATAACAGGCATCCATGAATTTAACTTGTCTTGCCTGTCTAAATATTTGGCATGTAAAATAAAAATAAACAACCTGGCGATCCGAGGAAACTAAAAATTATAAAAGCGGTTAATTCCTTGGGCCTCTTTAAAAGGGGTATTTGACAACAAATATGTAAAAACAAACCTATAAACTATAAACAGAAACTAGGCATTTTGGGACATTTTTTAGTTTTAAAAACATGTATCGGATACACCGTGTCATTTATTTTTAGGTTTGAAAACATGTTTCAGATGTTTTAGATATGGTATATCCGAAACATATTTTAAAAACTCAAAAATGTCGTAGTTTTCTTAAATGCCTAATATATGTAGTAATACAAACAATCACTTATTGTAACTGGCTCTAAAACTAAATAAGGAGTATTTTTTGTGTTTTGTAGACATTTTCCCACACTTGTGGCAAAGTAAAACAAGTCGCACGTAGAAGGATAAGCTTTCATTGCTGTCTTGAGTTTTTCAAAGTAACTCCCTTGTGGCTGTTCATGACAGATCACGAACAGGAGATTTCTAAGGCATGAAAGTTTGATCATGAGGGAATTTTAGTGCAAATAAGTTTTCTAGAATAGAAATCAAGAGTGATTGATCTTATTGTTTTACTGTAAATCTCGATTTATATTTACTGAAATGAAGCGTTTTACTTCATGATTGCCTTGTTTTGTTGTTGTTGATGTTGTTGTTGTTGTTGTAAGAATAAAAGTATGAAGCTACTTCGTCATTTGACTCTTCTTTTAAATGTAGGCGAAGTAAAACCTTTGTCTCAAATTTCTGCAAGGCTGATCGGACTGGGTAGAAAACTTAACACGACGGGGACATGATAGAGACCAAACCGAGAATCAACAGAACGCGGCAACCGCGGGACAGCTGTTTCGAGCTGGTTGGCTCTCGTCAGCACGGTGTAGCACAGCAAAAAGTAGAACAACCAAGGCGAGTCGGGTGGTCAACCCTTTAGTTGGGGACACAGAAAATAGCCGGAAAAATGCGCTATGATACCAACACATCCGCCTTACCTCTTTGAAAGCCTGAATCCAAGATCGAGTGAGACACTCGGTGTTCCCTATATACGGTATTCCCTGGATGCCGGCTGAAGTGCATTATACCATTTTGTCTTGGGTGCTGAGATCCCTAGGTTCAATTTCTTTTCTTATAAACGGTACGCGATGAGAGTAGTCATCAAATGTCGTGACCTGAGGGGGAGGGGGTGGGGCACTCGATGAGGTTTTGGATAGGTATGTGCCACGCAGGTCTTCAAATTTGGACCCAGTTTTAAAGAGGCTCGCGGCAGTTTTTCTGGACTTAGGGTAAAAGTTTTGAAATTACCATCCCGCATAGAAGATAAACTTCGATATCCTTCATTCTACATCACCATTTCAACATACAGTCGAACCTCCCGTAAGCGACCACCCATAATGTCAAGGATATGTGGTCGCTTACGGGAGGTGGTCGTTTACCAGAGGTCAGACCACAGGGAGTCTAAATTTCGGGCAATTTACATATGGTAATTGCGGAAGACAAACCCTTTTGCCAGTGCTTATCGAAACCCAAAGTAATAACTTTTCTTTAGACTGCCTGATTTAGGAGCAAACAGTAGACGACATTTTTGCAATGTTACATTGCAAGCGTACAACGTCTACAACTTTCGCTTTTGTTTGTTTGTTACAATCCAGTTGGCGTTCTTTATCGCCACAATTTTTCTGTTGAGTAATACAAGGTTGAGAGAGTCATCACAGGTCATGACATGCATGCTATTTACAAGATAAGAGAGTTTATTTCCTACAAGGGAGTCAACCTGATTAAAGTTTATTTCAGTGTACACTATAGTGCATGTGTATGTTATCAATTGTTTCAATGCTAAGCTATTTCGGGAGACACTTCCGGTAGCTCCGGCTGTGAGATTTTAACACGGCGTCCGCTGTAATTGTGTGGGCCAATATGTTACAGCGACACATTTTGCAATTTCGGCCCGTGAGAGAAACAGCACATTAGATTGTGTGTCAAGTGGTCGCCTACGGGAGGTTAAAAACAATTGAAAATTTTCAACCATCATCTCTAAAAGTGGTCGCTTACGAGAGGTGGTCGCCTACGAGAGGTTCCATCTATAGCGATTTGACTTGAAAACTTTTGGTATTTTGGAAAAGTGGTCGCTAATGAGAGGTGGTCGCTTACGAGAGGTGGTCGCAAAGGAGGGGGTTCGGCTGTATGATCAAAGTTAATTTTCCCATCGGTTTCCAAGCAACAGCTATTACCATAGCAACGGAAGCGCATAGCCTCTCATTTTAAACATCGTCGATTATATCGAAATCTAGTCAGACACGTTACGACAAAACTTTACGGATTTAAACTACTCAATCTAGACAACTTTGAGGCAAAATTAGAAAAACATCTGTAAGAGCTAATGAATCAATTTTTACAGGGTGGTTTTGTTTATTTCCCGTTTTTTCACCAATATCTCTGGCAAAATAAAACTTGACACTTTGTCTTTCCTGTTAAAAGGTCTTTTCTCATAGCCAAGCATTCTAAATGTATATCACAAACAAGATGCCCCAGTAATGGCATTTACACGGATTCCCCATTGTATCCTTAGGAGATTTTTAAAAGCTATCCTCCCTTCGCAATTGAAATAATTGAACGGTTTTATTCAGAGAGACTGCGTGCTATTTTATCGTTGTGTTACTGGGAATCATACCGGAAATTACTCTGCAATAACGTCATGACCCCTTTGAAACTGGTCTGGCTTCCTTCGCGTTTAATCATTTGATCTGTTTGTGAAAGCGTAATTTCTTCGCTGTTAACTCTCTCAATTTCCACCGTTTAAACTGTTGAGTACTACTTAGAAGTTATTATTTCGATTTACCGCTTGAAAAAGCTTTGTTTTCTTTCTGAGAACGGCAGATCAGATTCTTAAATTCATACATGTGGCCGCCATTGAACGAAAACAACTTTTCCAAACTGATTTGCTTTGACGTCACACAGGAAGAGACAAGTGGGTCCCCTCCCTCGTGATATACGTGCCGATAATGGATTTTGATTGGGCCGTTTTTGTTCAAGACAATCAGAACAATAAATCCCTTCTGGGAGAGGGCAGAATTTAATCTAGGTTTAATGAATAAATCAAATAATGATTTGACGTCACACAAGAAGGGATGAGTGGGTCCCCTCTCTCGTGATATGTGCCTAAATAATAGATTTTGATTGGGCCGCTTCTGTTGAAGACAATCAGAACAATACATCCTTGCTAGGGGAGGACAGAGTTTAATGCATAAATTAATGTGCAGATTTGTGGCTACGATGAAGGAAAAAAAGATACCCGACCCAAACCTAGACACGGCCTGCCCTGCGGGCATTCCGAGTAAATAGTTTCAGGAATGTTGTTAACCTCAAATCCCAAAGGTTTCTACTTCCGTGTAGCAACAACTCGCCAGCTGTTTTGATCGCCGAATAACAACACCAATTTTGCATTGCGACTTTTGTTTTCGATATTCGCTTGATGGCACATCACATTTCTTTGATATTAAAAGTTAAGCAAATGACAGCCACGAACTTTCGCTTCGTACTACATCGAGCAGACTGCTTCCACAGCCGGAAACTGGTACATGTTCCTCAATTGCAATTGCTTTCTCATTCGTTCGATCTGAAAATGATTTAGCGTATGCTTTTATTTTTGGGAGTAAAATATATGCAACATTCTGATCAGTCATTTCAACTTCCTCCTCGAGGCAGTCACGTTCGCTGTCAAGAAACTCATAAATATTCCGGTATCGCTATTCAGCCGTCCAATAACACCCAACCCATTTTAGTGTTTACTTCGCTGTACATCACATTTTCGTCTGTGGAAATTGCTCATTCTGCCTCAATCTCGTTTGTCTCAAATATAAGCTGTATAACCATCAGGTAACTTCATTGATCACTAAGGCGTTATACTGAAAGACCTGAAAAGACTAAACTTTGGGTTCTGTTTCTTAAAACGGTTTCAACATTTGAAACGCATAAGAATGACAACTACAGGCAAGAATCCGCCTGATGAGACAGCGAATAAGGACAGTGAAAGGTATCTATAAATTCTAAAGCTTTTATTCCTTTGTTTACGACTGATATTGTATAAATTATAGTTTAATTACAAGTAGCTTTGATAGCGTTTTACTACCCTATTACAAGTTGTAAAGTTTTAGTCACGTGTCAAATTGAAATTAGAGTCAATCCGTGATAGGTTATTAAATAGCAAGGCGACACGGACCCGAAAGAGAATCCGGATACGCTGGCTAGCATGCGACTTAAAGTTTCAATTCAAAATGACTTTTGTCCGCTCGAGTTGAACTCTAAACAACAGTGAACTGAAGCAGCGTTTAGAAACAAATAGAGGTCAGTCTTTCCACGAATTATCTCTACTATATAAATTTGGAAGAGACCAAATTTTGGCAATATTAAAAGCCGCCGTTACACGTTGAAACTCTTAGCTGAAACTTGCCGGTGTGTAAAGTGACATTTCAGCAAACGTTGCACTGTGTTACATTGTCGGTTTCGTAAAATTTTTTCGAACTTCCGTTGCGAGGCAAGTCTCACGAAAAGTAGAACCGCTTTCTACTTCTGCAACAACTCGCAACGGTCGCAGTGGTGAAAAAACAAGAGTTTCACCGTGTAACACCACTTCGTGAAACTTGTTTCGCAGCGCTGTTGCACATAAGTTTTCTGAGCTCGTCACGCACGAAAGTTCGCCGGCTCGTCACGCACATAGACGCGTCATGCACGTCGACTGGGTTCCATAAAATCACGAGCCATAATCCCTGCTCCTGTTAAAATATTAGAAGGCACCATGTAAGTTAAGCAGGCGTTTATTACAAACTGAACTGCTTTGAGGGCGGTTAGAGGCGTACAAGAGGATCGGAGACTGGCGTTCCCCTGGACTTTTATAGAAAGATCTTTAGCACCTTAGATTTTGGGAGGCCAAGGTTTTTAGTTCATACCCTGATATTTTAGGTTGACGTAAGACCGGGCGTAAGTATTTTTATTTTTCTAGTCGATTCTAGCAATCAGCAATTCTATCAATACAATTCACTTAATTTCGGTTCAATCGTGGTTATTTATCTGGAAGATTTAAAACAAACAACATGATGAATCCAATGTGGTGCGATACAAATAAATGGCGTCATACGACAACAACGTCGCCATGCAATTACACCTCCAACCTCGTTCCCAGGGTCCTCTCTCTTACTCACTTGAGAGAGAGAGGAGAACGTTAGAAACGAAGTTGCCACACCACTTTATCTTGTAGAGGACACAATGAGCTATCTTCTGATGATAAAACAATTAACATTAAAATCAAGAGACTATAGTTTCTTGTTAAGATATTGTATGGGAGGAAAAAAACACCCTGGGGGTATCCACCCCCTTGCTATACCACGGTCGAGGGAATAAATTTATTCGCCGAGGCTAACCTTGCAAAGACCACTATAACAGACAAGAGCAATGGGTAGCTCTATCTTGGTGTAGACAACAATAATCGGCTGGTCAAACATTGAATTTTTATTTTAAATACAGCCACACCCCTCCTGCCCCTCACTTCTCTGACGGATCAAAATCGATCGGCCCCAAGTTCAGCCTTGCAGTTATTTCAATTACTCAAAATCAGAGGCGCTAACATATCCTCCCTTCGCAATTGAAATAATTGAACGGTTTTATTCAGAGAGACTGCGTGATATTTTATCGTTGTGTTACTGGGAATCATACCGGAAATTACTCTGCAATAACGTCATGACCCCTTTGAAACTGGTCTGGCTTCCTTCGCGTTTAATCATTTGATCTGTTTGTGAAAGCGTAATTTCTTCGCTGTTAACTCTCTCAATTTCCACCGTTTAAACTGCTGAGTACTACTTAGAAGCTATTATTTCGATTTACCGCTTGAAAAAGCTTTGTTTTCTTTCTGAGAACGGCAGATCAGATTCTTAAATTCATACATGTGGCCGCCATTGAACGAAAACAACTTTTCCAAACTGATTTGCTTTGACGTCACACAGGAAGAGACAAGTGGGTCCCTTCCCTCGTGATATACGTGCCGATAATGGATTTTGATTGGGCCGTTTTTGTTCAAGACAATTAGAACAAGAAATCCTTTCTGGGAGAGGGCAGAATTTAATCTAGGTTTAATGAATAAATCAACTGATTATGATTTGACGTCACACAAGAAGGGATGAGTGGGTCCCCTCTCTCTAGCCTGCGTCGCAGACAGTCTATACAATCCCTCGTATAGTCCGTCGAGTTCTCTATAGGTCTTGAGTGACAAGTCCGGCTGCAACGCAGGCTACCTCTCTCGTGACATGTGCCTGAATAATAGATTTTGATTGGGCCGCTTCTGATGAAGACAATCAGGACAATACATCTTTAATAGGGGAGAACAGAGTTTAATGCATAAATTGATGTGCAGATTTGTGGCTACGATGAAAGATACCCGACCCAAACTTAGACACGGCCTGCCCTGCGGGCATTCCGCGTAAATAGTTTCAGGAATGTTAACCTCAAATCCTAAAGGTTTCTACTTCCGTGTAGCAACAGCTCGCAGGCTGTTTTGATCCCCGAATAACAACACCAATTTTGCATTGCAACTTTTGTTTTCGATATTCCCTTTATGGCACATCACATTTCTTTGATATTAAAAGTTAAACAAATGACAGCTACGAACTCTCGCTTCACACTACATCGGAGCAGACTGCTTCCACAGCCAGAAACTCAGTGGTACATGTCCCTTCAATTGCAATTGCTTTCTCATTCGTTCGATCTGAAAATGATTTAGCGTATGCTTTTATTTTTGGGAGTAAAATATATGCAACATTCTGATCAGTCATTTCAACTTCCTCCTCGAGGCAGTCACGTTCGCTGTCAAGAAACTGATAAATATTCCGGTATCGCTATTCAGCCGTCCAATAACACCCAACCCATTTTAGTGTTTACTTCGCTGTATATCACATTTTCGTCTGTGGAAATTGCTCATTCTGCCTCAATCTCGTTTGTCTCAAATATAACCTGTGTAAGCATCAGGTAACTTCATTGATTACTCAGGCGTTGTACTGAAAGACCTGAAAAGACTAAACTTTGGGTTCTGTTCCCTAAAACCGTTTCAACATTTGAAACGCATAAGAATGACAACTACAGGCAAGAATCCGACTGATGAGACAGCGAATATGGACAGCGAAAGGTATCTACTATAAATTTTATAGCTTTTATTCCTTTGTTTACGACTGATATTGTATAAATTATAGTTTAATTACAAGTAGCTTTAATAGCGTTTTACTACCCTACTACAAGTTGTAAAGTTTTAGTCACGAGTCCAAATTGAAATTAGAGTCAATCCGTGATAGGTTATTAAATAGCACGGCGACTCGGACCCGAAAGAGAATTCGGATACGCTGGCTAGCATGCGACTTAAAGTTTCAATTCAAAATGACTTTTGTCCGATCGAGTTGAACTCTGAACAACGGCGAACTGAAGCAGCGTTTAGAAACAAATAGAGGTCAGTCCTTCCACCTAGGATTATCTCCAATTTGGAAAAGACCAAATTTTGGCAATATAAACAGCGCCACCGTTACACGTTGAAACTTTTAGCTGAAACTTGTGTGCAACGGCGCTGCGAAAGTGACGTTTCAACAAGCAAGTGAAACTTTTTCGAACTTCCGTTGCGAGACAAGTTTCACGAAAAGTAGAACCGCTTTCTACTTCTGCAACAACTCGCAACGGTCGCAGTGGTGAAAAAAAACAAGAGTTTCGCCGTGTAACACCACTTCGTGAAACTTGTTTCGCAGCGCTGTTGTACATAAGTTTTCTGAGCTCGTCACGCACGAAAGTTGGCTCGTCACGCACATAGACGCGTCATGCACGTCGCCTGGGTTACATAAAATCAGGAGCCATAACCTCTGATTATGGCTCCAGTCAAGGTGGCTGGTACCAGCTTTCAGCTTTTTGACAGTTTATGACTTTGAAAGAATAGGACAAAAAGATAAACCAAGGCCATTGTAACACTTTTGTAGGGTTGAATTATATAATTTATAGTTGACCAAAATTAAGGGACGGACCATTAGAAAAGTGATGGGGGGGGGGGGGGGGGTGGGGGATTTTCAGTCTGCAGGAATTTTTTTTTATGCTCAGTGCTTGTGCAGGAATTTTTTTTTCAGTTGATACCCTCTGCACGAATTTTTTTTTTTTGTTGTTGTTTTCCAGAAAAAAAAAATTAAATAAAGGATTTTTAAAAAAAAGTTGTACTTTGTGGGCTTGGAATGATTACCTTTAACCCCTGAGACAATATCTAAAAATTACAGCATAATGGTCAAAACTAAACAAAAACAACGAAACCTAGTATCTAGTGCTGGTAGTAAAATCAGCCTCATACTTAAATAAAAGACTGGTCATCATTTTAAAATAATTTAAATCAAATTTCATGTACTGTCTGTTTATTGATTGTTTACTTTTTAACACATTTTAATAAGAATTGATTCAAAATTTTTCAAAACTGTTGGCGCCAAGAAATCTTATGAAATATTTCATAACAAACACTTCAAGTAGTATATAATCTCAACTTACTTAAAATTTAAAAGTCAAATTCATGGTGGGATTGTTAATGTTTTTGCTTAATATTACATGGATACTCTTTTGCTACAGACACAGTCCCCTTTCATTTTATACACGATAGAGTATCATTAGCACAGTGAAATGTTGATTCTTACTTTATATCACAATGATTAAAATGCAAATGATATTTTTTGTATATGATCAGACTTATATGTATGATCTTGCTTCTTTTAAATATATTTTTGTAGAATGTTTCATTTATGTGTTGGTGCTACTATTACTAGAATTTGCCTCTTTAACACTTTCGTTATAACATGATGCTGATGAATGAAACTATTCAATTCTTTCCACGTGTGCCTTTCTCATACACACTGTATTTTCACTAAACATACATAAAGGATACATTTACTGCAAAAGCTTCTCATAGATGTAAATGCAGTGTGAAAGGAGGAAGCCTTGTGGGGTGCATGGTTTCCCTGTACATTTTTGCAGTCCCTTCCCTCTTGTGTTCCTCTCCCACAGTCCATCATAATGATGCCAAACTCCATTGACCATCACTGCGCCTCTATAGTGCCCGCCACTCCAAAATGTTAACCCAAAGAGATGGTACCTGTTTGGTAAAATTGAAATATTCAAAATTATGATTGTTCAAACTTAATAACTTGATATGTAGTACCCTGCAATACATGAACCACTGAGGTAATACTATACTTTAAAAAGGGAAAGATGAGACCCACCTTTCACATGAGATTTCCACACAGTCTGGGAGCTGGCTACATTCTGTCAAGATCCCTTGACGAGCAAAGATGTCCACTGACATCAAAAGGAATGGTGGGAAAGATTTTGCACCTCTCTGAAATTCTCTTCTGCTGTTGGCTCGCTGCCCACCACAGTAGGATTGAATGGTTTCCCTTTGATCAATATGAGAGAATATCATGCACATGTAAATATATGGGATATAAAAATTAACGTAATAGGCCATTTTTCGCTACATTAAAATTCGGCTCGGTAGCGATGCCTAGTGGAAACAAACAAAAAGCCCAATTTTAATAATTAAAGCGAAAGTGGCCTATTGAAAAAGTTATTGCCATCCCTATAATACTTAATTATCAAAACTGGGTCATCATTTCAAGCCAGGGCTTCTTCAGGTTCCAACATCGTTGTACAACATTTCACATTAGCACTGAAAAACAGTAGAAGTGTCTGCATTTAAGGGCAATGTTTTTAAAGCACTACATCAGATCTACTTGTATGTGTTTTTCAAATACTTGTTTTATTATAGTGCCAGCAAAATAAATAATTCAAAACCGTTGCAGGGGATTAAACTTCTGCAAGAAATAGTTACAGTTCAACATGTGTGTACACATCTGTGTCCACAATCTTCTTTCCTACATTTCAGTTGTCAAATCGATCCTAGTAATAATAATAATAATAACTTTATTAATGTGTCTGTCGTTCTGGTTGTACACCGGGAATAAAACTTATTGGGGACACCTACGTTTTTTTTGTCTTTCTACTGTAATTAAACTCCCCATAAGACGGACAACTCTCTAAGTCGGACAACGGACACTTTAAATATTAAACAACCGTCAACGGATAACTTTACGTTGGGGGTTTAGTGAAAAACGCCTCAAACAGGAATGTATGTGCTGAAAATGAAAGCAATTAAATTAAGAATTATGGAAACAAACTTCTTTTTTGTAGATAACTAAATACGTTGAGAATATTAAGGGCCTTGAGGGTTTCAAACCTGACGTACAAAAAAACAATCCATTTTCCAATATTGATTCTGTCTCAGTTCGTAGTTTCAACGACTTCAGACGGACGTAATACAGCCGCGTGTAGTCATTATGCATCGGTTTAGCTTGTTATCTCAGTATTACTGGTGTCACCTTAATACCTCTACTTTTTATAAGCCCGAAACCTCTCTAAGCCAGACAGTTGGAGTCGGTCCCGACGATGTGCGTCTTTTTAATAGAAAGGGTTCACCGTACTATATTCAAAGCAAATTTGTCCTACATCCTGATTTTTGCAGTAAAAGCTTTAAACATAAATTATTTTAAAACTATGTCGATTATTGACCGCCTTAATCCTTCAGTAAACAGCAAGTCATTCACAAGATACAAAGTACTTTCGATCACCAGATCACAAAGCACTTTGTGCGGTTTTAATTTGCCTACAGAGCACTTTGTGGTATTGACAATGAGCCACAGAGCATTTTGTGGTGAATAAAGTGAACACTTGTCCTTCAATCTAGATGCTCCTACAAGCGTTTTTAAAAGAGGACTTCTTGAAAATGACTCAGTTTTTTAAATTTTGTAACCATAAAGCACTCTGTGGCCCAACGAATAAAACTATAAAGCGCTTTATGGATAAGCAGATATGCTGGAAGCGTTTTACTGACAAAATCGTTTTTCTTCAAAACTAATTGACCTATTGCTCGTGATTATTGGGTTTACTACCAGTTACAAACACAAAACAAAATACTGAGTTGTAGTAAGGGAAAATTCCAGCCACGCCACAAAATGTGAGGTTGGTTTGTTGTTCATACAAAACAAACTTCCACAAAAAAATTTAGATTTTCAAAACATTAAAAAGGCCATTTTGGGGCATTCTGGAAGAAATTTTTTTGTCATTAAAACCCTAAAAGGTATTTTCTATAATAATTCCTTAATCTCCTTCTGCAAGAATTTTTTTTTCTTCCGTCTCGGCTTGCAAGAATTTTTTTTTCAGGCATTTTGGCTTGCACGAATTTTTTTTTTTGTATTTTCCCCACCCCCCCCCCCCCATCACTTTTCTAATGGTCCGTCCCTAAGTATTATTTCGGTACTGACAGTTTCCATGGCAACGTTTTCAAAGGATTTTTTAGACCTATTTTTTAGCTTGTGGCACCAATAATTAACACGGTGACCCCCTGGTTTTTTTTTTTAGTGATATCTTTTGGCATTTTGAAAAGGAAAATGCACAATAATTTAAAAAAAAATTCTACGGAACGGATTTTTTGTAAATTGGGAAAAAAGACAGTTTTTACGCAGTCAAAATTTCCTTCCATAGAATTTTTTAATTTTTTTTTCTGATGTTTCCTCTCAATAATAATATCATAATGAAACAATAAAAAGAGGGGGTCACCGGACTCGTTTTCAAGTAAAAGCCTTCGTGAGTTTAGTAATTTCCACGCGCGTCTTCGCGCTTTCAAAATCTGGATTCTATAAGATCAATAGTTGCTCATGATCTGTTCTAACTACCGCTGATTGTTGCGTGTGCTCGTGCGGGCAGCTTCTCCTAGGAGAGTTTCGGAGTCAGTTGATCTGCTGTTTTCAGTTGTTTACTGCTTAGAAGATTACTTACAGCCGTTAAAGCCTCCTGGACTCACTTTGAAGGATTTCCTCACAACGTTTGGCTAGATTAGCCATGTTTTTGTCAAATAGCATCAAGCGAAAGTTTGAAATGGACTGCTTGCAAAACACGTGTCAGTGACCGTGTCAGTCGGTGTTTCAGCAAAATGTCGAGATTGCCAGACTTCTAAATTGTACAATGCTGAGCTTTTTTATGTGAGACTTTTTCGGGTATTTGTCCTTATTCTTCGTGGTTGTTTTCGTCGAAGTGTACAACGATGGCGGCCAACATTCTCTTCGTCCGTGTGACTCGCGGTGTCCTCGCTGATGAAGCAGATGAAGTTGTCGGTGGATTAGGCAGCATGGCGAGCAGTGCCAGTCAGTTATAAATGACATGTTGTGTAAAGTTTGTGAAGGTCGTCGTAAGAGTGACCGTTGAGGACAAAAAGTACAAACTATAGTATGTGGCCAAGACGATCAAGCGGTTCCCCATTTTATATAAAACATTTTGCGAGTCCTTGAAGCTCCGTCACGATCAATCGCTAGTTTTGCCGTTCAAACTTAACTTTGAACACCAGAAACAATTTGTCTTGAACAAAAGGAATTAATTAAGGTCATACTAGTAGATACAGTCTCGGATATAGGCGAATTTCGTTTAAAACAGGACAAAAGTAACGTAGCAGGAAAAAAGCCGCGCCGCCAGATTTGTTTTGATTTTTAGTCTGGCTATCGCGTGTCTTTCGCGCGTGACGCACGATAGTCAGACCTGCTCCCCGCGCGAGGAAACTGGTACCAGCCAACTTAAATATTAGAAGGCACCATGTAAGTTAAGTAGGCGTTTATTACAAACTAAACTGCTTTGGGGGCGGTTAGAGGCGTACAAGAGGATCGGAGACTGGCGTTCCCCTCGACTTTAATAGAAAGATCTTTTAAAACACCTTAGATTTTGGGAGGCTAAGGTTTTCAGTTTATTTTGTCTCGGACCCTGATACTTTCGCTTGACGTAAGTCCGGGCATAAGTATTTTTATTTTTCTAGTCGATTCTAGCAATCAGCAATTCTATCAATGCCACTTACTTAATTTCGGTTCAATCGTGGTGATTTATCTGGAAGATTTAAAACAAACAACATGATGAATCCAATGTGGTGCGATACAAATAAATGGCGTCATTCGACAACATCGTCTGCACGCAATCACACCTCCAACCTCATTCCCAGGGCCCTCACTCTTACTCACTTGAGAGAGAGGACGTTGGGAACGAAGTTGCCACACCACTTTATCTTGTAGAGGACACAATGAGCTATCTACTGATGATAAAACAATTAACATTAAAATCAAGAGACTATAGTCTCTTGTTAAAATATTGTAACTGGGGAAAAAAACACCCTGGGGGTATCCACCTCCTTGCGATACCACGGTCGAGGGAATAAATTTATTCGCCGAGGCTAACCTTGCAAAGACCACTATAACAGACAAGAGCAATGGGTAGCTCTATTTTGGTGTAGACAACAACAATCGGCTGGTCAAACATTGAATTTTTATTTTAAATACAGCCACACCCCTTCTGCCTCTCACTTCTCTGACGGATCAAAATCGGCCCCAAGATCAGCCTTGCAGTTATTTCAGTTACTCAAAATCAGAGGCGCCAACATATTTCTTTTCACGAAAAGAATCAAGTCGAACGTGCAACAATGCCCCTCCCTCCCCCCGCCTAGTTACCTGAAGGTCTGGATCCTTAACTGTGATTATCTGGATATTTTTGGTTGAAAACTGCATGGCATTATTAAGTTAATTTTTGACCCAAGATAACGCATGTCTTCGTTTTCAGTACACTTGCCTTGTACCCAGTTACCCCCGGGGGAGGGGGGGGGGGTACTTGGGTTCAGTTTTGCTGGGTATGTGCCGCTGGCCTCTCAGAGCCCCTGCCCCATTATAGTCTTTTTTGTGGCCAGTTATAGACCCCACCTTAGTCACTTTTGGGAAAATGTAATTTTCGCCATCCCAACTAAGTCACTTTCTATTTATGCATCTACTTTGTTCTGGACCGGTGGTTGTGTGCTATTGTGCAACTGGTTGATATTGAAGTTGTGGTTTCAAGAATGGAATGTAATGCGAGGTGATTGTTACATTTAAAAAACAACAACTTTCTGACCTATTTAACCGAGACCATTTTAAATCCCTACGTAATAGAATTTTCTTACCCCAAAAATCCGAAAATGTGCGACCCCATTCTAGTAACTCTATTGAAAATGCAACCCCATTATAGTCAATCCAGTCGTGAAAATGCGACCCCATCCAGTGGCACATCCCCATTAGCCTCTTATAAAGAAGTACTCCCCCCCCCCTGGGCCAGTTACAGGTTGTTGTATTTTTATTCTTGCTACTGTTGACGTTGTTTCATGAACAGGGGGAAATGCTAAAATGTAACTGGAATTCTTCTTTATAGTTGTTGCTGTCCACGCCAGTTCAATCTATGTTTTTGGTGGTCATCATTCTGTAGCTGGTATGTGCGTCTTTTGGGGCGCTTCTTCGGTTGGTTTGGTAAAGGAATAGCGAAGCACCCACTGATAACCATCTCCTTGTGTCTCGTGTTTGTCAGCGTCTGCTCCGTAGGGTTTGTCTGGTTCAAATCAGAAAGCAGAACAGTGAAGCTTTTCATTCCACAGAACAGCCAGGCTATAGATGACCTAAACACCGCTGAGAAGTACTTCCGACTAAAGAACCGAGAAGAGAACATCCTCTTAGTGGCCACCTCTGGTCATCCCAATGTTCTTGCCCCTGATTGTCTGCGACAGGCCCTCAAGGCTCATCATGCGGTGATGGAATTGGAATCCTATTCTGACTTCTGCGTCCCGCTAAAAGGCCCCAAAGCAAACTCCGTGGAAGACTGTATGATGATCAGTCCTCTGGAATTTCTGCAGTTCAATGAGAGCAATCTGAATGGTAAAACCTTGATACAGGTCCAGAACGAAATCAACAGAGCGTATAACAACAGCGGAATGCTGATGCGTAACGGGCGTCCATTCTGGTACAACTTCAATCGTATGTTTGGCAGCGCGGTCCGAAAAGATGGAAGAATCGCTGAGGCAAAAGCCCTGCAGATGGTGTACCTCATGCGCGATCCAAGCGACGAAGACATGAACGAAAAAGTTCTCGAGTTGGAGAAGGCATTTATTGATAAAGTATCCTCGTTAGTCGATAGTCTTTCATGCTTTGAAGTCCACTATTCCAGCGAAAGGAGCATGGACGACGCTATCGCCGAAAGCAGTGGTTCTGACATCACAAAGGTGTCGATAACGTTCACTCTAATGATCACCTTCGCTTGCGTAATGCTTGGCAAGTTTCTTAATCCACTGACTGGACACTCTTTGCTCGCAAACGCAGGCGTGTTCGCAGTGGCGCTTGGGATACTAGCCGGCTTTGGTCTGGCCATGTGGTGTCGTGTCCCCTTTGTCAGTATGGTGGGTGTGTTACCCTACTTAGTCCTTGGAATCGGCATCGATGACATGTTTATCATAGTGGATGAGCTTGATCGGCAGCCACGTGAGATACCAAAAATCAAGACCATTGTCAAAACAGTGATGGCGCGTTCAGGAGCTACGATTACCATGACGACTGTGACAGACTTGGTTGCATTCGCGGTTAGCACGTCGACGCAATTTGCAGCTATCAGGTATGTCAAAACTATGGTGTTATTAACGTTTTTAATCTGTCGTGTTACCTAGATTCGGCAAATTAGTTCTGTCTTCCTACCTATTGTTCTCTATTTGTTTAAAATGAAAATTTGACGTGAAAATGTAATTTGTAGTTTCACAATAATTTGTAGCATCTAAAGGCCTGTTTAAACGGTTTCAACATTTGCTTCAACATGCCGTCAACACTTTGTTGAACCAAATATCGGGGGACGTTTGAACAGGTCGTTTAACATTGTTGAAAGAAGAAGTGTGCTGAAAGCTTGTGGAAAGTGTGTTGAATCAAATTTAAATTGGTTTAAATTTTCATTCAACATCCATACAACATTTCCTTTGTTCTCGAAAACGTTGAATGGTGTTGAAACCGTTTGGACGCTCCGTTCAACATTAGTCCAACATTTGCCCAACATACTTTCAACTTTTGTTGAACGAATGGCGATCAAATGTTGGAGCCGTTTATACGGGCCTTAAGGTTTTGATTCAAACCAGATAAAACTATACTTACACTGGAACACTTATGAACCTCAAATTGTAGCATCATCAAACATTGGGACCTCGTAAAGCGTTCCTTTAGGAACTAACTCGACTCCGTTTTTATTTAGGTATTTCTGTATCTACGCCGCGCTGACGGTCACTTTATCCTTTCTCATGATCATCACTTTTTTCGTGGCCATTATGACGTACGACGTGAAGCGAATAAAATCAGCTCGCCGAGACTGCTTACCATTCTGCCAAGCACCGCCGCCCAAGAAGGGCGCGCCCGCCTCGAACGAGCCTCTTTCGCAGATGTGGAATCGCTTTAAAGTTATGGAAACCTGGGGCACATTTTTGACGTATCCTGTAATAAAAGTCATTGTTGTGAGTTTTTCTTTGGTATTCGTTGCAGCTGGAATATACGCAATCTTTAAAGTAGACGAAAGTTTCGATAGAAGGATCCTAGCTAAGGATGGTTCTTATTTTCAACAATTTTTGTCCGCTGAGGAAAAACACTTCGAACTATCCCTGGAAGTGAGCATCGTTGAGTCTGGGAACATTGATTATGGAACAAACTTCACCCAGGGAGAAATCAGGAAGCTCTCAAGCATCGTCACCAACAACCCATATTACAGGAACCGCTCACTGTCTTGGATGGAGGCCTTTCATCAGTTTTCCAAAAAAACAAACACGAGCATAAACGGTGCAGCATTTTTGCCAGTGTTGAAAGCATTTATCAGTATTCCAGAATTTTCTTATTTCGCTCAAGACCTGAAATTTTCTGAAGACGGCGAGACGTTAGAGGCTTCGCGTGTTCTTGGTTTCATGAAAAACAGTGGCAGTTCCACGTTCCACAAGAATGCAATGCTAACACTTCGCCATGACATCACGGAGAACTCCAGACTCGATGCCTTCCCCATTACTCGACCTTTCATCTTCTTTGAACAGTACGCGATTAACAGGCGAGAGACCATAAGGAACCTCTTAATAGCGGCCCTAGCGGTGTTACTCGTCACGAGCCCCTTTCTGGTGGACTGCACAGTGACGATCCTTGTGGCGCTCAACTTTGTGGCCCTGATATGCGAGCTGTTTGGCCTGATGGTTATCTGGGATGTCTCTCTGAACTCTGTGTCAATGATAACTCTTGTAATGGCTATTGGATTTGCAGTTGATTACAGTGCACACATTGCGCATGCGTTTGTGACGTCAAACAAGGCAACAGTTAATGAGCAAATGAAAGATGCCGTGAGCACACTGGGCGCGAGTGTTTTCATGGGAGGTAAGTCAGGTTGCTACTAAGACTGCTCGAATATTGAAACACTTGCCATCCGCGAAAAGCAGTTAAGAAAATATTTCCATTGAGTGGTGATTTATTCAACTAATGAACTTCTAAAATTAAAACCACCTTAAGTGACTCGAGAATTGAGCAAAAGCCGGACAAAACGACTGAATTGTGTGGTCAGGGCATGCCGAGACAAAGTGTCGAAATATTTCAAAGCAGTCTCCAAAATGCCTCAAGCCTCATCATCAAACCGAGGACACTAATATGAAGACGGTGCGTGACAGAGTGATCAATCTCATGAGTGATCATACCATTAATTAAATATCACCTGTCTTCATGAAATCCCTTTAAACTCTCGGTTAGAAGATATTGTTTATCGAGTCCGTCTCGTCTTCGACCGCCCTTGGAGTTTGCCATCCTACGTTCCCCCATTTAAGAAACTATACTAAATGCGTGTGTAATCGTGAATATGAAAACACTAAATTTATGTTGATACAGTGTAATGCAATACCGTGCACCGATTGAATTCTAGACCCACCGAGTTAATGGAAACTCATGACCAGTTTGGACATTTATTATAAGTTCGATTCACAATCGACCTTAAAACTTTCTCCATTTGAAGTCAATTGAAGACAAGTTGCATTTTGCAGTCATACAACATTTTTTTCCTCAGCCATCCTGTTGCGAAATTTCACTGATGCCTAATTAACGCTTTTTTCTTGCAGGATTCAGTACTTTCCTTGGGATGATCGTACTAGCCTTCGCATCCTCCGAAATATTCCGAATATTTTTCCGAATGTTTCTCGGCATCGTCGGGTTTGGCCTTCTTCACGGCTTGTGTATAATGCCTGTTTATCTGTCCTTGCTGTGTTGGAGACCCGCTATTATCAGAAAGCCAGAGAGACTTAATAGAGACCAGAATGAGGACGCAAGAGGGAAGGACACGTGGGTGCTTGTGCGGGCTGGAGCTGAAGACCACTTCCACAGTGTAATAGAGGGTGACACCGAGGATGAAGGCATAATAAGGGATAGACTTGAAAAATCAAAGGAGACTCGCCTGTAAGTTGAAGTTTGATGGAAATTCTACCGAGTTACCTTATGCCATGGGATCACATGCGCATGCGCATGCAATCTCATGGGATCTCCTGGCATGGTAACGAGGTAGAATCACAGTCTTGTAAACTCACAGGTACTTTAATGCGATAAACTTGCAGGCTTGGATACGCGTGCAGTCAGAACAGTAATACCTTTAAACGATGGCTTGTACGATGATTCAGAAAAACCGATTAAGGCGGGGGTTCACCTGAAAGCCGTTTTCACGCCGCTTAAAATCGGTCAAATAGAAATATCTTGTTTGCATTTCAAGCAATACAAAAACCCTCCATTCATAACACAAATCAATGATTTGGGGTGTTTTATGAATTTTTGGGTGATTTTTAGGTATATTTGGAAGGAAATAATTTTTCTTGAAGGATTGGTAAAATTAAAAGAAATAAGAAATGTTGAAGATTTAGTGAAGTTTTAAAATTAGAATTTGTAGTTAATAGTTAATAGACGGATACCAAGTTAGTCCACTAGCAACCTGGGGTGCTCTTGCGTGGTTATCGACTGTCTGTTAATGTTCCAAAAATCATTTTCTTTCTTCTATCCATTCTTAAAACCTCTTCAAATTTCACTCAAATTCAGGTAGAGCCCCACCTTAACACGGTAGTATTGCTCTGCAGTGATATCTTTGAACGGTTGTACACTTGAGTGATTGTACAGTGATACGGTTTGTGCATTTACGTGTGCGGTTTCAAAACTATAAAACGAAAGCAAAATAAAATCTATAAACGCGCGAGAAAATTAAAAGAGGACGAAATTAGTAAAACGACTAAACAATTAGCAATATAACGTTTACCTGTGTTCTATCCGGTAACAAAAATTAGCGATGGAAAAACAGTTCGCGCTTCGATAAACTTAGGGAAGTGGTCAAAATTAAACTACTATACTCGAACAGGACCCACCAAAACACAAAATAAATAGATGGGGGTCTCTGCCTGCACCCACCTTCCTCAACCTCAAAGAATGGTGTCTTTATTACGTAGCCACCCCTCTATCCAGCAGTAAAAAATGACAATGAGATTCAAACCTCACTTTTCTTGTTTATCTAGCAATGCTGACTCTTGCTAATAAAATTTTGTTGGTAATCTTCATGAGATAGGTGGTGTCTTCGATAATCCCCCTACCCCAGACAATGTTTCGTTTTCATATATTTACAAGTAAAGTAAAGTAATGTGTTTAACGTCAATAACACGGGGAGTGCTTCCGCAATCTCCCGGGCCAGAGGTAATGTTTGACGCTTATCAAACTGTTCACCTCATGGCCGTACTATTCCCACATAGTCATAAGCCGCGCAAAAATACCTTTGAATTATGCCCCATTCACACCAAGGCTTAAACACGTTTAAAAACTGTTTAGTTAAACACAGTTTAAAATTGTTTCCTTCACAAAAGCTGCTCTTGGATTTTTGTTCACTACAAATTTAGCACAAATAAAAATTTAAGTAAAAGTTTACTTGAATTCTATACCAAAGCCAATGGTTCAGCTTTCTGTTACCAATTTCGATTTTGTTAAACCTGGTTTAATTAAACACTGTTTTGTTGGTGTGGATGGGGCTTTAGTTGGTATTGTCCTTAAGAAATAAGAGTTTCTTGGACTATTCCGAGTTGCGCAGAACGAATGCGTGTAAGCAATAGGAGGCACCGTTGTTAACGCTAACATGGACACCTTATCTGTCGGCAGACTACAGGATGAATTAAACAGAAAGCAACTTTTATTTATGATCTATTTATAACATGTTTACCGCAGCCCGTCAGATTTCCAAAGCCAAAAACTGATCATAAATATCTAAGGCCTAGCTTGAGCTGTAGTGGCGGCACCAATGTAACATTTATTTGTATACAACAGGCATCCATGCATTTAACAATTCTTGCCTGTCCAAATATTTGGCGTGTAAAATGAAAATAAACAACCTGGCGATCCGAGGAAACTAAAAATTTTAAAAGCGAGTAATTCCTTGGGCCTCTTTATAAGGGGTATTTGACAACAAATATGTAAAAACAAACCTATAAACTACTGATAAACAGAAACTAGGCATTTAAGGAAAACTACGACATTTTTAGTTTTAAAAACATGTATCGGATGCACCGTATCATTTTTTTGAGTTTTGAAAACGTGTTTTGGATATGGTGTATCCGAAATATGTTTTCAAAACTCAGAAATGTCGTAGCTTTCTTAAATGCCTAACATATATAGAAGTACAAGCAATTAATTATTGTAACTGGCTCTAAAACTAAATAAGGAATATTTTTGTGTTTTGTAGAGTTTTTGCCACGCTTTGTGGGACTGATTTTTGTCAGAAATTAAAACAAGTCGAACGTATAGAAGGATAAGCTTTCATTGCTGTCTTGAGTTTTTCAAAGTTAGTCCCTTCTGGCTGTTCATGACAGTTAGATCACGAACAGGAGATTTCTAAGGCATGAAAGTTTGAGGGAATGTTAGTGCAAATAGATTATCTAGAGTAGAAATCAAGAGTGATTGATCTTATTGTTTTAGTGTAAATCTCGATTTATATTCACTGAAATGAAGCGTTTTAATTCATGATTGTCTTGTTTTGTTGTTGTTGTTGTTGTTGTAAGAATAAAAGTATGAAGCTACTTAGTCATTTGACTCTTCTTTTAGATGTAGGCGAAGTAAAAGCTTTGTCTCAAATTTCTGCAAGGCTGATCGGACTGGGTAGAAAACTTAAACACGACAGCGACCAAACCGAATCAACAGAATGCGGCAACCGCGGGGCAGCTGTTTCGAGCTGGTTGGCTCTCGTCAGCACGGTGTAGCACAGCAAAAAGTAGAACAACCAACGCGAGTCGAGTGGTCAACCCTTTGGTTGGGGACACAGGAAATAGCCGGAAAAATGCGCTATGATACCAACACAACCGCCTTACCCATCATCCTCGCTGGCATCCTAAATCCAAGATCGTGTGAGACACTCGGTGTTCCCTATATACGGTATTCCCTGGATGCCGGCTCAAGTGTATTATACCATTTTGTCTTGGGTGCTGAGATCCCTAGGTTCAATTTCTATTCTTATAAACAGTATGCGATGAGAGTAGTCATTCAATGTCGTGGCCTGAGGGGGAGGGGGGTCGGGTCACTCGATGAGGTGTTGTATAGGTATGTGCCATCCAAGTCTTCAAATTTGGACCCAGTTTTTAAAGGGTTTTGCCTTCCAAAATACCGCAAGGTTTGCTCGGAAGGTGGAGCAATATTACTGCAATGGATTGTGCCTCCTATGTATTTTCCATAATGTTTTCCGGTTTCGGTAGCATGAAAGAACTTGGAGTATTGCTACTCCCCCCCGGATGGGATGCTATATGAAGAAACGTTTCTTGTCTAAAGAAACATCACAATAGTGAAGAGACCAACACTACACGACCGTTTTGCCATATTTCACCCCGGCGTTCTAGACAACGTCTCGAACTTGGATTTTCCGCTCTAGCAAGAGAAAATCATGACCCTGCTGGGTTGCACATACACATAGGTTTTGTGTTAGAGTAAATGTCATCCCGAGTGTCATGTAATCTCAGAAAATGTAAAGAGCTAGTGTCTAGAAAAGAGTATTCTTTCGATCATTATTCCAGTGATCTCCAGTGTAAGTAGCGTTAGTCAATGTAAATTTTTGAAATTTATTTCAGTGTTTTAGACTCTACGTCGACGAGTGTAGCTTAATAGCTATACTGCCAGCTTTGATACTCCTCTAGCCCTTCGATTCAACATAGAATTGAAATCTGGAATTGCTGTCATTTTTGCTCTTGGGTGAGGAGCAAAACAATCGGAGCACCCGAAGGAAACTCCCACTTTCGCGCGCGCACAACTCCTCTCTTTCCTCCCCATTTCTAGCACTTATTACACAGGGTATATCGCTTGCAAAGTACGCGCACAGGAGAGATGATATTTGCATCCTGTCACAAGCATGGGACACAGAAAAAAGACGAGTTTCGGACTAAAACAAACCCCTATCCTTCCCTACACCGGTCACAATTTGTTAGATTAACATGAGACACCCGTCCTTCAGTACTGCTAGGATCAGCGATGTAAAAAGCTGTGGTGAAGCAGAGGGAAAGATGGTAAATTTTGTAGCCAGTATTCATCTTGTCAGCTGAGCGCGAAATGAACATTTTATCTGTCAGTCACTACACAAGAGTTGTCCTGTAGTGCAATCTCGTTCTCAGAGCCCTCGTTACCTTTGCCGTAGTGCTGATGCTTGGAGTATGCAGAACGCGTGTTACATATGAATCAAGTCAATGGCCCAGCTGCTGCCCACAAATCTCCTGGTTACTTATGCTGTGGTGTCCTCAGGAGATATAATTTCTAAATAAGCAAAGCTAAGGTCCGGCTGAGTTTTCAACTTTACAGTCAGGATTAAATAAGTGAAGTGAATTAGTCATTAGACATCCTGAAAATATACATTGTAACAATGTCCAGATGATGTACAGTTCAAAATTATCAAATCAGAGTTGTTTAAAGCATTTGATGGGGGATAGAATGGCTATTAAGTGAACAACAGAACGGGAACGTCATTTGAGGACGCGAGAGCGCACCGTCGCGCACCGTTGTCAACCGGATGTTCCCTTCTCTTGCCTTTCCCTTCTCTTCTCTTCCCTTCTCTTGCTTAATCACCCTTATGTTTATTTAACCACGGACAATTCTTCAACTTTAACTACAAAGATACATTACAAAGATAATAACAATTCGCTAATGCAGTTATAAAAATTAAAAAAAAAACTGCTTTCCACGAATGCTGTACCTTAAAGTCAGTGAGTGATGAGGTAAATTGGCCTCATCACGGTTTTCGACGCCATGCAAACACATCTTGAAATAACAGTGTTTGTATGGAAATCCGATCTCAAATAATTTTCATAAAACATCGCTTACGAAAAATTGTGATAAGGCCTATTGCAGTCATGATGTAACATTCAGTTTTCCCTCTGTATGGTAACGAAACATACAAAGGAAGTCAACCAAGACAAACGTCTAAATTTAAAGACATGTGCAAATGAGTTATGCAAATTACTCTTATTTTTCTATTCAAATCCAATAAGGATACCTACCTCATAATAGGAAATTAACGCTTCATGAAATTAACGTGAATTTCAAAAACTCGGGTTGATTTAAAATCTTTGTTAACGTTAATTTCCTGGTCATTAATTAAGTGTTGCCTTACTTTCCGCCCCAAATTCTCGATACATTCCAGAAAGTAAAAAGCTTTGTTTTATCAGGGTGGAGATCCGCCGGTATCGTTATGTACTGTGAACGAGAACGCTCGAAGTGACCCCCGGCAGGGGCCTGTTTCAGTTCTCGAAAGTCCCGGTAACTTACCGGGCCCGGTAAGTGTTTTTGGTGTTTAAAGTTTTTTAGCAGAAGTCGATTTTTGTTAGCTTTGAATACTACATTTTTAAATCTTATAATTCTATGAAAACATTGGCCAAGTACCATGTCTGTAATCACAGTTTAATTGGCGAAAAAACATTTAAAAATATACTTATCGGACCAGGAGCTCTCGGCCCGACAAGTTAGCGGGTCTTTCGAGAAACGGGCCGTGTGGAGGCTACTACATGTAATCCATTTCTCCCCTTTCTGAATCACACTCGTGGAGTAAAACATTCCTTTACATGTGCACCGCGAAGCAGGTATCGTTTTCGATTTTGTGATTGGACATGTAAAGTTACTGATTTTGGAAGGCAAATGAAGACGCTCGTGCTGGAGAACAAACTGATAACTTTAAACTTGAAGTATGAAGAGACAGTGGATGATAAGTGTTCAAACAAAACAGATTCGTTTCAGTCGACTAAACCCGCAGAGATTTGGACATGGATCGGCCATTCTGAAGGCGGGAAGGTGTTACTAAGATCCAGACGTTTGAATAACAATTCCGTGACCTCTCTTCGCAGAACGATGGAAGGGCAAATAGAAGTTCTTGTCTTCTGTTACGCTAAACCAACAAAAGACCTAAGCGACAGAAAGCAGCTGTCATTGAATGACATAATTGCAGAGGAACTTATGGAAGAGGTGACAAACGCTTCTGGCCTTTCTTCAGAGCTTTGTTATAAACTCTCTGCTGGTAATGGCTCGTATGTCTGTGGAAATAGAACAACAGTTGTCGGCAGTTCAGTTCAGGGACTGGGTTTAAGCATATTATGGTTCCTCCTGTTTCTTTCAATGGCATGTTTCTCACCTTACGTTAAATAGCGTGTTTCTTCGCCCCCAACGAAGTGGAAGTAGAAGGCAGATGGCTAATAGTTCTGGGTAGAACAAGTCCAGTCAGTATTTGTGCCTACATAACTAGTATTTTATCCTCTCTTCGTTCACCACAATTTGCCATTTGGCCTATAATGGTCTTAACAACAATCATCACTTACAGTATGAGTTACAACAAGAAGTTAACAAAAGCTAGCAGTTGTTTGGTTGAAAAGAATGATCTTTTTGAGATACAATTAGGTGTTGGACTTGTGCTCGCAATTTTTGTATTTTGGATTATATTCAAAAATGACAATGGCAGATGTCTTATCTGTGATCAAGCGCACAACTTATCCTGCTGGGATGAAATAGGGAGCCATGTGAAGATGCTACCAGCTACAATCTTGCAACATTGGGTTTACACCCTAACAAGCTTTTTATCAATGGTTTCCTTCTCTTTCTCATACATGCTTCGTTTTAGTTGTGTGTGTTTATTATTTTTAGTTCCCATATTTTGTTTTGCTGTTCTCTTTATGGTTATTGGTTTTTCACTGACTTGCCTTCTTACAATTATGATTGATTTTTTTTGCTTTTGTCCCATGATGTCGTTTTTGGTAATAGCAAAACGACATTTTGGTGACCGTGTACAATCTATTCAAATGATGGTCAAATATTGTTATTTTATTAACAACTTTCTGGGTGATTTATTTGCACTTGCAATGGCCATTTTAAAAGATTTAGCAAATTCCAGTCAATACATTATCTTGGTTGCAGCTATATGCTTCAACATCTGGGGACATTATGTTTCTTTTTGCAGAAAATATGACAATCTTGTTTTGAATCTGTACAAACATTGGAATGCAAAGACAAGTGGTTTGGATAATGCACTTGAATTTAATCCTAGAGATGACTCTATTCTAAAGGGCCTTTTTCAAGAGGCATGCAACAGGCTCACTGGATATTCTATCTTAGAAAATATTAGTAAGTGGCTGGTAAATACTATTTTAATTGTGGTTTTTATGTACCTAGCTCTAAGTTACATAATGGCAACACCAACAGTCAGTGAAAGTCTAAAAGTTTTTGTGGCACTTTTAACAACTGTTTTTCCAAGAGTTTACAAAGAGTTAATAAGTTGTTCCCCAGAGACTGAGAAAATTCAGGATGAAATTTTGGATAACAGAGTAAAATCTGTAATTTGTGAATATTTTGATAACATAGCTAATGATGTAAGAAATAAGGGAGCAGAAAGAGATGCTGATTTTAACTTGCTACAGACAACCTTTATAATTATTGGACTATTGGCTAATATTGTTTTGCTCATTTTGTGTCCCAATATTGCATCTATAGTGCAAGTCACTCTTGCACTATGGATGGTTACTGATTTAGGAGAAGCACAACCTAGAAGCATACATGCAAAAACTGAGTAGCAGTCAGCTGTGCACATTTCACTTTGTGCTTGGTTTTAGCACAAAAGACAGACATCTTTGTGCCCATTCTTGTGCATAGAAATGCTCATGCCTATCTCAGTAATAATAATAATAATAATTAATTGGAACCTGAGGTTTAGCTAAATGAAACAAACGTAGTGGTTCTTCTGTTCACATGTTGGATTCTCTGCACAGTTTTAGTATGTTTTCACTTCCAACCTCAAATTTTTTAACACTGGATTTTAAACTTGGATAAACTGTGATTTATTTAATACAATGGTGGATCTAGAGAAGGGCCCTTTATTTTTAAGTCCAAGATTGAAGTCCAAGGGGCCAAGCCACTAAGATATTTCATTTGATAAGGAGATGCAAGGCAAACGTTCGACAATGATTTCTTCAGACTTACCTGAAGGTCTGGATCTACCACTGTGTTTACCATAATTATTTGATTAACTACCCTGGGTGCTTATTTTATTTTGGGCGCATGAGGGTGGGCACTTATTCAAGGTGGGCGCTTATTATTTTCCCAACATTTTCAGCAAGTGAGGACATTTTTAGAGAAAAACGAAACAAGGGATAACTTGTTTATTTTGCTTCAACAAGTTATCTAGAATCGGAAATCAAGAGTGATTGATATTATTGTTTTAGTGTAAATCTTGATATATGTTCACTGAACTGAAGCGTTTTACTTCATGATTGTCTTGTTTGTTGTTGTTGTTGTAAGAATAAAAGAATGAAGTCACTTAGTCATTTGACTCTTATTTTAGATTTAGGCGAAGTAAAAGCTTTGGTTGGGCGACACGGGAAATAGCCAGGAAAAATGCACTGTGATGCCAACACATCTGCCTTACCCATCATCCTCTTTGACAGTCTGAATCCAAGATCGTGCAAGACACTGGGTGTTCCCTATATACGGTATTCCCTGGATGCTGGCTTAAGTGCATTATACCATTTTGTCTTGGGTGCTGAGATCCTTAGGTTCAATTTCTATTCCTATAAACGGTATGCGATGCGAGAAGTCATCAAATGTCGTGACGTGAGGGGGAGGGGGTGGGGGCACTAGATGAGGTTTTGGATAGGTATGTGCCACCCAGGTCCAATATGCATTTGGATAGGTCTTCAAATTTCGACCCAGTGCCGGTTAAAAGGGTTTTGCCTGCAAAAAGATACCCCGTTCTAAAACTAGGCAATTTTCTTAATTACCCAATTCTAAAATTTACTAAATTCACAAAAGTCACTGCATCAGACTGGTGTAATGTGATAGGTTTTTTCCGCACCAGTGATGCATGAGTCAAAGCTGTAAACTCTAGTTTGGCGATAGTTTTCCTTACAGGGTTTGCTCAGATGGTGGAGCAATATTACTGCAGTAAATTGTGCCTCCTATGTATTTTCCATAATGTTTCCCGGTTTCCGTAGCATGAAGCAACCTGGAGTATTGCTACTCCCTTTCCCCCCCCCCCTTTCTGGATGGGATGTTAGTCCATCGCAGGGTTACCCCCAGCAGTATGTCACCGGTACCCATTTATACACCTGGGAGAAGAGAGACAATGTGGAACAAAGTTTCTTGTCTAAGGAAACATCACAGCAGTGAAGAGACCAAGCTAACCTCGATCGAAAAAAAAGGCCAACGCGCTAACCACTACACGACCGTTTTGCCATATTTCACCCTCGAATTTGGATGCTCCTTTCTAGACCAGGAGTCGAAAATCACGGCCCCGTTGGGTGGCACAAAATAGAGTAGCCTGCGAACAGCACAAGTATTTCCGATCGTCACTTATTTTTCGGAGGGAGAGAAACATGTAGACAAGCGACGATCGGAAATAGGTCTGCTTTTCGCTGGCTAACAAGAGAGCCGTAAATGTAATCCCGAGTGTCATGTAATCTCAGAACATATAAAGAGGTAAAAGTGTCTAGAAAAGAGTATTATAATATTCTTTCGATCATTATTCCAATGTAAGTGGCATTAGTCAATGTGAATCTTTGAAACTTATTTTAAGTGTTTTAGACTCTAGATCGACAAGTGTAGCTTAGCTAGACTGCTGCTTCGATACTCCTCTAGATAGCCCTTGGATTCGACGTAGAATTGAAATTTGGGGGGGGGGGGGGGGAAGTGCAATACTCCAGGTTGCTTCATGCTACGGAAACCGGGAAACATTATGGAAAATACATAGGAGGCACAATTTACTGCAGTAATATTTGTTATCATTTTTGGCTATTGAGGAGCAAAACAATCCGAGCACCCGAAGGAAACTCCCTCTTTTGCACTCCCATGGTTTTGCGCGCGCACAATTCCTCTCTTTCCTATCCTATTCGAACCTATGACTTTCCGATTACTAGTTCGGATGCTCTATTACCGAGCTCCAGGAGACTCGTGGGAGCTAAGGCCATTTAACTAGGTTCAATGGGAGAAACATCGTGCATACTGCTAGGATTTGAAATATGTCCATCGGAGTAAGTAGTATATTTTTAAGCCTCGAAATGATAATTATTCAGTCAGTGGCACAGGCATACTCGAAAAAAGGAAATCTTTTTGGTTACAATCAGTCTGTAACGGGAGTTTTTTCCACTCTAAGCGAACGGGAATGTTTCGAGCTATTCTGAAAACTTCTGTGACAATTCTTGGGAAAGATTAAGGTGGGGGTTCACCTAAAAGCCATTTTCACGCCGCTTAAAATCGGTCAAATGAAAATATCTTGTTTGCATTTCAAGCAATACAAAAACCCTCCATTCATAGCACAAATTAATGATTTGGGGTGTTTTATGAATTTTTGGGTGATTTTTAGGTATATTTGGAAGGAAATAATTTTTCTTGAAGGATTGGTAAAATTAAAAGAAATAAGGAATGTTGAAGATTTAGTGAAGTTTTAAAATTAGAATTTGTAGTTAATAATTAATAGACGGATACCAAGTTAGTCCACTAGCAACCTGGGGTGCTCTTGCGTGGTTGTCGACTGTCTGTTAGTGTTCCAAAAATCATTTTCTTTCTTCTATCCATTCTTAAAACTCTTCAAATTTCACTCAAATTCAGGTAGAGCCCCACCTTAACTCAAGGAGAGATCGCTTGCGAGAAAGGGCCGTATCTCCCTCGAGGTACCAAGATCTAGCCGCAACTGGATGTAGAATTAACGGCGACAACTTCACTTTTGGTTCCAACGGCAGTTTATTCTCGAAGGACGAACTGACATAAGTTCGTCCAGGCAAAGGTTGTAAACATGTAATCACTGCTGTAATCACTGATGTAATCACTTAGCGCTACTTACAGAGTTGTATATATATGATTGTACAAGTATTGAATACTCTTGAAAACGCAATTACAGAACGGAGCTCATTCCAGGAGTATTCATTTCTTGAAAACGAAACCAATTAACTGCAAGTAACACTTCTAGAACTTCCAAGTTGATTAACCTTATTCAGGTCAACGAAGGTAATTTGAAAATACTTCCTAGCATAGCAACTGTTGATTTTCTAATTATTTTTCCTTCAGTAACAAGCATTATAAGGTTTTCGAGAACATTTGCACAGCTCGGCAAATTACTGAAAAGCTAAAACGGAAACTAAGGTTACGTTACCATTGCTCTTACTAATTGAACGATATACGATATAGAACCAATAATAACATAACCTTAAACCACAAAATCTACTTGGATAATGTGTAATATTCCCTATAAATTCGAATGTGAGTACAATAAATATCGACCAAAGTTTCCCTAACACAGTGATGCATAAGACAAAGTTCTGTAAACTCTGTAGTTTGGCGATAGTTTTCCTTACAGGTTTTGCTCAGATGATGGAGCAACATAACTACAGTGAATTGTGCCTCCTATGTATTTTCCATAATGTTTCCCGGTTTCCGTAGCATGAAGCAGCCTGGAGTATCGCTACTCCCTCCCCCGCCTCCCCCCTCCCCCCTGGATGGGATGCTAGTCCATCGCAGGGTTACCCCCAGCAGTATGTCACCGGTACCCATTTATACACCTGGGTGAAGAGAGACAATGTGGAAAAAAGTTTCTTGTCTAAGGAAACATCACAGCAGTGAAGAGACCAAGCTATTAACCTCGATCAAAAGTCCGACGCGCTAACCACTACACGACCGTTTTGCCATATTTCACCCTCGAATTTGGATGCTCCTGTCTAGACTACCAAGAGTCGAAAATCACCGCGACCCCGTTGGGTGGCACACAAGAGAGCCGTAAATGTAATTCCGAGTGTCATGTAATCTCAGAACATATAAAGAGGTAAAAGTGTCTAGAAAAGAGTATTATATTCTTTCGATCATTATTCCAATGTAAGTTGCATTAGTCAATGTAAATCTTTGAAACTTATTTCAATGTTTTAAACACTCGGTCGACGAGTGTAGCTTAGCTATACTGCCAGCTTTGATACTCCTCTAGCCCTGGGATTCGACGTAGAATTGAAATTTGGAATTGTTGTCATTTTTGGCTATTGAGGAACAAAACAATCGGAGCACCCGAAGGAAACTCCCTCTTTTGCGTTCCCCTTGCTTCGCGCGCGCACAATTCCTCTCTTTCCTGACCTATTCGAACCTATGACTTTCCGATTACTAGTTCGGATGCTCTATTACTGAGCTACAGGGGAGCTACAAGCATCGTGCATACTGCTAGGATTTGAAATATGTCATTCGGAATAAGTAGTATATTTTTAAGCCTCCAAATGATATTCAGGTAATCTTTGTTTATTTACAATCAGTCTACGAATCTTGAAGCTTTTGAAAAAAGACGTATTAACTTAAGGAAAAAAAATCAGAATCCCTGAAAACTTTTTTTTTTAATACTTAACGCTGTAATGTGAAGAAAAATACATAGCTTTATAGCGTCAACAAAATAGGGAAATTCCGGTGATAAATTTCCTCAGACAGATTATTTTCATCCGTTCACGTGGCTGTCACGCGTGTGTCACGTCATTTGTCTGCCACATGGATGAACAGACACATGGGAATGAGGCTCATGTGCACGCATTCTTTTCAATTCCCTCAGCTGTGTGTTGAGCAAGACAGTCTGAATATACCGCCGTCAAATCCTTGATTTCTTCATTTCATCGTTCAATTCGTGTTAAACGTCCAATTCTCGACTCACACAGTTCATCTTCGCTGGTTAAGGGCTTTGAAAATGTCGGCGAAGGCAGTATACGAAACTGACGGCAAATCTTTACTTGCAAAATGGTTGCAAAACTCTAACTACACAAAGAACAAGTTTGCTATGGTTGTACATGACACAAACTGGGACGAAATGGTGAAAGAAAATCCATGGATTGCTACTGAGGTATGTCTCGTTAGGGAAAAGTTCCAACTTAAATTAAACGATAGCTTCACCTAAACGCAAGTTTATTATTTGTTTTCTGTAAAGGGAATCTAAGTGATCATGATAGAACGTAAGCTTACCTGTTGAGTTAAAAAGTACGTTATATTCTCTGGTTATATGTGATTTATTTTCGCCTGCAGTGTGGTTGCTTTGTTTTTAAGGCAAGTTAGTTTTCATCCTTTGTAAGATAAGACGCCATGTCTAGATCTTCTTTAATGCATTCAGCATTCATTGACACTCATGTGGAAGATATCAACATTTTTCTGATGACATGTCAGGCAAGGTCATTCAAGGTTACGTGTCTATATCCGCCTTAACAAAAACAAGAACATTAATTTCTAATCTTTTCTAAAGCCGATTTTAAGAAAAAAAAAATGCAAGACCTTTTAATTAGAGTTTTATATATTTTGTGTTCATTTGGTACCAATGTATGTAATGGATAATAGCTGGGTCCTATAGTACCCGCTCTGTCTTTACTGAAATAAAGGAAGATGAGAGTTAAAGTACAAAGTACTTTCATTACAAAATAAAAGTGAATTGAAGTTCTAAGTCTTGGGTCTCAAATACAAAAGGCTTCATTCATCTGTCAGGTTGTATTGTGCAATAATTTATAAATTGTCCAGTTCAATCACCACATTTTCAAAAAGATATGCTACATGTATGAAAAAAATGCTCTCGTATTATACCTTAACTTGTGTGCATAATGTATGTTCACGATCTTAGTGTAATCACTTTTTTCTAATTGTTGCTGTTATGATATATAGTCCACATTTCATAGTGTCAGCTCACACCTGTTGGATTACAGTTGTCTGCTGTCTGAGATTGCCAGACATGATTAAGATCCAAAACACCTGATGGGTCCATGAAGATCAATAATAATCACTGGATATTATGCATTAGTATCAAAATGTTTCTTCCTTTAGTGCCATTGATCACAAATCAGAAAACTGTAATTTTTTGAAAGAGAGAACATTGTTAGACAAGATAAACAAACCGCTCCATTGGAGATAATTACAGAGGGGGTGTGACTGGGGGCGTGTACAGAAATCCATTGATTGACTGCATAATTGTGGGAAACTTTTAGGTAAATTTGCTTTTAAAAAAAAGCGAACTCAAAGATTTAAAAATATGACTAGAATAAAGTTGCAGTTATAAGTCAGAAACATTTCTGAAAAAAATTCTATTACATGAAATTCATAAAAAATAATATATTTATTGTTAATTATTAATTAGTGTTTTCTCTCTTTAAAGTAGCCTGTCTGAACATTAGCTCACTGAGTTTCTTCTTAAATTGTACATTTCTGGAGGCAGTTAGAGAACAAACGGAAGCATTGCATTATTCCTTTATAGGGTTTAATTACTCTAAAGAACTTTAAGAAAATAATGTGCAGTCAAACATTAGCTACCGTGAGTGGCCAACCTGCAGGAGTGTCGTTCTGACAACTTCATACAGGTTGTTTGTTTAACTGGCTTGAAGAGATGTCAACAACAATACAAGTTTGAATTTGGGGAAGATCCACAATTGATAAATTGGCCATAAAGAGTGTTTTGCCTTTCTATGTGTTAATTGTAATTTAAAGGAAGTTATGACATTGATTACTACTAGTATTGCTATTAGTAATTACTATTTAATATATAATTTCTGTTTACAAAGTTATGTTTGATACTAGTAAAAACTGTGAACAAACAGTTGTCGTTTGTTGGGACTTTGTTAAAGGTGATGGCAACCACTTTATTGAAATTAGCTAAAGGTTATTGAGGGGAGCAATATTTTAGAAGTACAGTCAAACCTCTTTATTACGGACGCCAAGGGGACAGGGATAAGTGTCCGTATAATTTATAGAGGTCTCTGTTTTAGAGAGGTAGGCTTTATATGGATTTCGGTCTCTCAGGGACCAAGTGAACTGTCCGTAATAGAGAGGGGTCCGTTTTAAAGAGGGGTCCGTAAGGAGAGGTTCCACTGTACCCTGCACTTGACACAAAGGCATTCAATACAGGTTTGTCTGAACATTGCTAGTAAGTGAAATCCAAGATACATTGATTTGTATCTAAAATGTAAAAACCAACCAATCAGCCATTCCATTTACCCCCTCTCCTGTAGACACTCTCAATTATGTTTCTTGTAACTGTATTATTGTGATTTGTAATATATAGCTATAACCCTTTAATCAATTTTTAGAAACTCGTTGTGAAGCCTGATCAACTTATAAAGCGTCGAGGCAAGCTGGGTCTCATCAAGGTAAATGTGAATTTACAACAAGCGAAACAGTGGATCAATGAGAGAATGGGCAAAAATATACAGGTTAGTTGATGAAAAAGGTGTCTGATTTTCCAGAATTAACAGTCCTGTGTTATTTATTTGAATATACATGTATCGAGATAAGTTAACACCTTTCCCTTTACTCTTATGTTGATGCCTCCCCTTTCAACTTGCCTCCACCTTGTACTGGTATTTTCTTTTGAATAGAAATAGTTTTTTTGTGTGTCCACTTTCGTTGTCACCCGTATGCCTGACCTCCACATTCGCATTCCTCTGCTCATCCTCTGTGACATGGGTATGTTATTTTAACAAATTTACAAAGCGATCAGCTCCTAGTCAATAGCTCACTTGTTAGCGCATTGCATCATGCATGTCATGATTTCAAATCATCTGAATCCTGAAATTTTTTGCAGGCTTTCTTTTCACAGCTGCATGAGTCATGTACATAACTGCAGTTGTCTTTTGTTTATCAAATCGTCCATGTACAGTTCACGTAGAATATTGTGACATTTCATGTAATTTATTCTGCATTAATGTATCATATTAAATAAAAAATAAATTATGTTATTTAACCAGGGAACTCATGTCACCATGGTATGTTATTCAGTGAGACCTTGTATCGGCACATCCTACATGGGTTTATTACAAACTTGTAAAATAACCAGTAATAGCTTGTGCACCAGAAATAAATTTAGGATTGTGCTGTGATGACCTGCTAATCCTTAACTAATTCAGATCACTGGCCTTTGATTGACAGGTTGGAGCTGCGAGTGGACCCTTGAAAAGATTCATTATTGAACCATTTGTACCACACCAGCAGGTAGATTAAGTTGTCAAGTAGATTCAAAAGATAACAAGCTTTTCCTTCAGTGATTGTATAATAATAGTAATGATCGTTTATTCAACCTTTTTGCAGCATAGACTGATTACAAGGCGGGTCATTAATTACATACAAATACCTCGGAATTATGACACATAAATATAACTGTTAATGTTAAGACATATCACATTTTGCAATTTGAAACGAGATTCTGGTATTTGATGGTGCAAAAATTTCCAAATCTGTTAGTTCTTGCGTAGGCAGCCACAAAAACAGATTCTCCTGTTCTAAGGGCATACGGTCTTGTGTTCGCAACTCTTAGCACTCTTCGTAGCAGGTCGGAAGAAGAGTAACTTTGCTTGAGAAATGTTATACACGCATCTTCCCTCCTCTGGCACAGCAAAATTAAGCCTGACTTCTTAAGCGCGTCCTCGTAGCACAGAGATGGAAAAATAATTTTTAGCGCCCTCTTTTGTATTCAATAGATAAAGATATTACAATAGTACTGGTGTAACCCTCAGCATCAGTAGAGGGGCATTTCAAAGAAGAAGATTTGATAAAGTCAATGAAAAGTGAAGCTTCAAAAAAATGGAAAAAGAAAAATGTGTCATTGTTAGTTTAGTAGATTTTTTCTCTCACCAGGTTTTGACTCTGTGAGATGTACCGTTAGCCTTCAGAGCTGAATTGGCAATAATGCAAAAAAATAAAAAAAGGTGGCGCTGTAGACAATCTGACATGAAATTTACACAAAAGGCAAAAGAGCACTAGGAGTTAAAGCAAGAGGTTAAATGAACCTGCAGATAAGATCCTACATGTACCGTGCCTAAAGCACTGAATAGTACTGCATCTGAAAAACAAATATTTTAATATTATTCTAACATTATTATTAGGCTGCTGAGTACATGTACTTTTGCACATGCATTATTTGAAATGCTCATGTGTTTGTTTTACTTTTAGAATGAAGAATTTTACGTGTGCATCTATGCCCATCGTGACTGTGACACAATTCTATTCCATCACGAGGGTGGGGTGGAAATTGGAGATGTCGACAGTAAGGTAAGCATCCAGCTTGAAACTGTGAGAGAGAAACGTGCACTTCTAGGTCTCTGCAGATTTTTTAATTTAAAATTTGAAAACTTTTCTAGGCTGTTAAACTTGAAGTTGGGCTTGAAGATAAAGTATCAGTTGAGCTGATTGAAAAGAAACTCATGCAGAAGGTTCCTCAACAAAAGAAAAAGTAAGTTGAGTTTCACAATCATATTATATTGTTGTAAAGTTAATTACTATTTTTTATATCAGCAACATTGTGCATTGCCTCGTGTGGTAATAAACTTTATGGTATAACTACAGTACAAGGAGGAGATGAGAAAAGGTCTTAGGGTGGCTTGAACTTGAGAAAATCCATGACTTTGTGTAATAACACTGATGACCATTTGATCCAGTTTTTGAATAAGCGTAAAGGATGGAGACTTACTACAGGTGAATCTCAGTCAGAAATAGATTTAATGTTAAGACAGTTTTTGTTCATTGTTTATCGTTGGCAGCCGAGCTGATAAATGTTGCTTTTTTTTCAGATTACTTGCTACCTTCATCTATGATTTGTTTCAACTTTACACTGATTTGTATTTCACATACCTTGAAATAAATCCCCTAGGTAAGAATGTCAATTCACCATTTCTTAAATTTTCCATATTTTATCACTCGATGTTCATGTTTGATGGCAGAAGAAGAAGAAGAAGAACCTTTATTTACCTATATTCAATACATTAATTTCTTAGCTCTGTTCTATTTCTACTCTGCAATTGATTCTGTCATTATTCTCCTGTTAATCTGTTAAATATATATAATATGGGAGCCCATTTTTTAAAAGCCTTGTAGTTTCTCATGGGCTTCCTCGCCACCTTGATTTATTATTATTACACCGTCTTGTAATCCTTTTAATTGTGGCAAAAAAAATAATAATAATAAAAAAATAAGCTTGAAACTTTTAACTTGATATCTCGCCTCCAAAACTATACATTGGTATTTAGTGGGTTTTCATGCAGATATTCAACCAAATCAAATTTAATTTTAAAAATTATGTTTTTACTTTTTATCAAGGGGGCAAAGAAACCAGACAACTAAGAGAAAAACCCTCAGGTTTAACACATATATGAGAGTGAGTCCCTCAATCTGATACTAATCTTTATCCTTTGTTCTAATTTCAGTGGTTGTAGGTGAGACCGTCCATGTTCTTGACCTTGCCGCAAAGTTAGATCAGACTGCAGAGTTCATCTGTAAAACAAAGTGGGGAGATGTTGATTTTCCACCTCCGTTTGGAAGGGAAGCATACCCTGAGGTGAGACCACCCCACCTCCTCCCACCTTAATTAGGAAATATTTCTTATCCCCAGCACCTCCCTTGTTGGGAAGTGAGTTCAATGTGTGTATCCCCATCCTCCCCTTCAGGCTGGTTTTCATTAGCAGTGGAGTTGGAATCAGAATTGTAATCAGAAGCATAGTCAGTAAGAATGATATGATCTAGTAAAAATCAAACAACAGAATCTTAAGCAGTTTTTCCTATTGTTCTTATCATGATCCCATTGCTTACAGTCAAGTCAAAACCAGGTTGTCAAAGTCACAAGCAGAAGATGGCCTGAGAACAACGAGCAATTTGATTGGTTTATTTTTCTGCTTCTGTTTGAATCAGATAATCTGGTTTTTGCTTTAATGAGGTCGTAAGCCATTGAATAATAATATGACTCAATTGTTTAGTTTTCACCATTAATGTACTAGGTCGTAAGCTCTCCACTTACGACTTTGACACCAACTCTGTTGCTGCTGAAAGCTTGAGCCTTTAGGAAAATGTACTATCATTTTTCCACCCCATCAGCTTCAAATCTTATCCCCATCTACCCCCCCCCCCCCACCCCAGAAGTGTCAACATTATACTTGACCCCACCCCATCCCAGGTAAGGTAAGGTAAGGTAACTTTATTTAGACATGGTAAATCCTTCAGCAAATATGAGATATACATTCAGAGATAAAAGATAAAAGATAACCAAAATCATACCTAACTGAACTAACTAACCTAAACTACTGTTAACACATTTCAATGAGAAAAGTATATCCCAGAATGGACCAATGGGAAAGATATGGAAACAATTCAATACTCATATCCTTGAATTTGTATTTTTAGGAAGCATACATTGCTGAATTAGATGCTAAAAGTGGAGCATCCCTAAAACTGACAATTCTAAACAGCAAAGGACGCATATGGACGATGGTGGCTGGAGGAGGAGCATCTGTAGTGTACAGGTATGGATGAATATTGAGATAAAAACTAAACTGCAGAATTAAATTTTATACGTCAGTAGATTTCCTATTATTAAAGAAACCTTGAAAAACACTTTTTGATCACTTTCATCTAAATAGTGAATGACAATGAAATCAGTGTCTGATCTTGAGTTGTGAACATTTTATGATGTCATTTTATGGTTTTTAAGAGTATAGACCATACAAAACTGCTGTCAATTTGTTAACTGATCATTAGTTTTTGTCCGAAAGTTTATACCATATAATTTATTTATGTACAGACTCAAACATTAAGAAAAACATTGTAAATAGTCTAGTTATGACTAAGGGGCGGAAAGTTTAGTGGGGTTTTTTTCTTGAGAAGTTAACATCAGCAATAAAATGCTCAAATGAGGCATTTCTTTTTTCTTTGTAATCTAGTGACACTGTTTGTGATTTGGGTGGTGCCACAGAACTGGCAAACTACGGTGAATACTCTGGAGCTCCATCAGAGTCACAAACTTATGAGTATGCCAAGACTGTTATCAAGTTAATGACTGAAGGTCCACCAAGACCTGATGGTAAGGTGTCCATTTTGTTCCTTCTTTGCAAATCGTAGGCAGCTATTTTAGATGTATTTATGTATTTATATTTTATATTTCAAATCCATTGGCTCCATTGGTTTTATTTACAGGAAAGATCCTTATCATTGGTGGGGGCATTGCAAACTTCACCAATGTGTCAGCAACTTTCAAGGTAAATCTAAAATTGATTTAATTATTATTTTTTTTAATTTCTTAAAATAAGAAGTAAGGGTGCCTATTCAAATCTTGGACAGAGAAATGATGAAGATAACAATTTTCATGAAGGCCAGGGAATTTTTTGGAAATCCCTCTGAAAATCAGAGAAACATTTGAGGTGTTAGTTTTATTAGTTTCATGGTTGTATGAAACTAATATTGATCAATTTTATAACAATTATGCCTAGGATGCTTTAAGCAGCTTTATCAAAGTTTCACTTAGCACAATACCATTAAAATTAATATTAAAGTGCTCACTTGTACACTGTATTTGCATGCGAGTGGAAATAAGTTTTCACACAATTGGAAGGTGGTGTTACATTTTAGAAACTTTGAAAAGAAAATTAAGAGCAGTAAGGAAGTTACTGCTTGTTTTCCTCTTATTTAAAAATTGTCACAGGTAAGGAATCATCCACCACCTCAAAAAAAATATAAGCAACTCACAACCTCCTAATCTGGCTACATGTTAATTATCGTTCTTTTACAGGGAATAGTAAAAGCTTTGCAGGAGTATCAGAAAAAGTTGTTGGAACATAAGGTGGCGATATATGTCAGAAGAGGAGGACCGAACTATCAGGAGGGACTACGAGTCATGAGGGAAATAGGTAAGGCTTGTACACACTGTCTGTTGGATTATACACCCTGTAACAGATTTAAACCTTAAAATTTAAAATTATCCCCAGAACATACAGTGGTAATCGTCATCGTCATCGTCATCATCATCATCATCATCATAATTTCAGACTTCAGAATGTATGTTGTCCTCAGATTCTAAAGTTAGAACCACTCAAGGCTTAGGGTCCCAGTTAAGGATGTACTCCATGGTTGTGTCATGATGTGTCCTGCCTTTGTGTTTGTAGGTGCCAGTCTGGGCTTGTCCATGTATGTGTTTGGAACAGAGACTCACATGACAGCTATTGTTGGCATGGCTCTTGGAAAGAGAGAACTTCCAAAAGAAGTTGGCTTTGACTCAAATGCTGCAGCAAACATGTTCTTTACAGCTCAGAACAAGGTAAGATTGGCATACATTTACATTATGTGGGATTTTAGGCTCTTGTTTTGTAGTGTGGGGATCTTTTAGTTGGTTGGAATCATCTCCTGACCTCCAAACACCTTAGTAGTGTAAGGCCAGTAGTGCACAGTCTGTTTGTAAACAATATTTCATGTGAGTAAACAGTGTAATGTACACTGTTTAATTTGTTTTGTGTATGCAGTCCCTACATAAGAAGAAGGGGTGCCTCCTGATTTTTGCTATGAAATGCCAATTTCATCGGTGCAGATACATTGTACTTGATGATAATTTTAAGCAGGCCAAGAATGCCTCCTTATTTGGTTTGGATTTCATCTTTGACTTGAAAGTCAGAATAACAGTAAAACAGTTAACATGAAATCTTTGACTTTTCCACTGATGAAGGGCTAAGCCTGAAACGTCTGGACTTATTTTAACATAATGGCACTCAACACTCGTATTCGAGAACTATATTTTATCTTTAACTGCTTTTAAGTACAAGTGCCACGCAGCTAACGGAAATTTTCCATTCAACTTTTAACATGAAATAGGCATGTTGGGTGGAGTGCCTTTGATTGATCAGTCTTTGATGGATTGATCAATGGATCGATCGGTCAGTTGGTTGGTTGGTTGGTTGGTTGATTGATTGATTGATTGATTGATTGATTGATTGATTGATTGATTGGCTGAGTGACTACTGACTGATATATTCTTTTACCATGTTCAGGGTTCTACAAGTCAAGGCAAAAGCACAGTGTGCGTGTCAGAGAATTCAGGAAAAACACCAGATGAGAAGCCATCACCAGAACAATGCCACAAGGCAACAAGAGGGTCAAAGGCTCCTTTGTTTACATCAGAAACAAGGACAATCATCTGGGGCCTGCAAGCCAGAGCTGTGCAGGTATGAACTGATATAATCTAGTAAATAAGTTGTTGTGTTTACAGAACGCTGGTAAAAAATATTAGGAATTTGAAGGATTGTGGCGGAGCAAGAAAAAAAAAAGTGTATTGAAAGGGGAGAAGGGTAGGGGGCAGTCACTCAAAACTAAAGGAGTTTAGAATAAATTGAAGATCAGCTCAAAAGAAGCTCTGTTGAATCAATGGGGAGTGTAATCCATTCTTTCTTTCTTTTCTTTCCTTTGGGTGATCATCTAAAATCTTGAATTTTGAGGTGGGTCAACACTGACAAATCTTTTGCTTTTGTATAAATTACATTTTGAGTAAATACCCCCTCCCCTGCTTTGATTAATGTTTTCCAACTTGTAAATCCAGTTTGACTGCAAAATGTATTCTTTTAGAGACTAACGTACCTGTTTTGAAGAAACTTTGCACATTTTAATTTGATATATTCCAAACTTTGTTTGTTTGATTTGGCCAAGGAAGATGCCTTATATTTGTTCGTGGACTCTGTGTATAATTCACTCTTGGGAAACTGCCGATTTTAAGAAATACATTATCACATAATGTCAAATGTTCATTCAATTTTGTTATATAATTTGGTTTATTTGTTCAGTGACTACAAGAAAATTAAACGCTTTCTGTTTAGGCACACTTTAGTCACCAAAACTTTTGTTGACCAAGTTATCTGTATTTCCAGGGCATGTTAGATTTTGATTATGTGTGCGAGAGAAAGCGACCGTCAGTGGCTGCCCTGGTATACCCGTTCAGGTGAGTCTATTAAAGGGACAATGTCGTGGAGATTTTTCTGATGTTGGCCAAAACAACTCAAACATTTGACTGACAACCTCTTCTTTAACGTGAAATCACATTCACATTCGACATATTTGTATTCATGTATAGATTTATCATAGATTTTTTCTTTTTTTTTATAAATATTAAATAATTAGTATTAATGAGTATTAATAAGTATTAAATATTAAATGATCAGTATTGTAGGCCTTCACAGATGAAGAGCCACATTCTTTTTATGTGGATATGCTGTAAATAAACTGTTATTAATTATTGTTATTATTATTATTATTATTATGCGCAGTAAAACTATCTGTATACACAGTATAAGAAGCACCACAGGGCACGTAGCGTAACCTGTGAACCAAGAGAAACTTAAAATAGCATGTGAATTATTATTATTATTATTATTATTATTAAATTGTTCTTAGAGCGCCAGTAGGAAAAAACGAAATGATAGGTGACACGGCTCCTTTAAACAGTGTTTGTGGCCATACAGTGTCCTTCAGGGTGAATTAAAATTCCCTCGCATTCTCTTTGCAGTGGAAATCACCGTCAGAAGTTTTATTATGGACACAAAGAAATCATGATTCCAGGTGCGTTGTTAAATTCGTTAAACTTGGTATTTTAGGCACTACTTTGTCAGTTTACCCGAAATTTTATGAATCTATATGAACAGTGCCGGGGTGAACGTGCCCTGACATGCTAAACAGGACACTACCCCACATTGTCTCTCTTTTCCTTGACTTGCCTAAAATTCTCTAATCTTGTCCCCATTTTCATAAACGTACTGGGGAGAAGTTATTAAAATATCAAGAAAATTCACCTTGGGTGTTCATATCCTTAATTCTCATGACATCAGAGGTTGAATAAGGATTGATATTACAAGGAGAAATTTGATGCTGATCACTGTTAACAAACAACTGGGGTAATTGCTCTGTGATGCGCATGTTGGGCTAGCATTCCATAGAGGTGCACGGGTGAGACCTGACCTAACCAACACGTAAAGTTATCACCGTGAACAGTGGAGGTCCCATTCTGTCGTGATTACAGAGATTTTCCCTTTGATTTAATTTCATAGGCAAATAACTTCCTACCACCCACAGCATTCGTATTTTATGTAAAAACTTGAGTTTGTTAACTTAACACAACGCATTATTCAGGCTCGTTTACACAATGTTGTCGAACTTTTTTCAATGAATGTTTTGTTGCGCTCAACTGAGTGGCAGTTATGGCTCGAATGTGTAAACTAGCGGCGATTTTAGCGCGATTTATCTCCGTTTTGGACATGTTTTAAACTCGATGCAAATTTGCAGGATTTCTCAGGAAACGTACAGCAATATCGCACTGAAATTGCGACTGGTTTACACGTGCGATTTGAAGTTGCACCTTAAGACAGGTTTTTAAACTTGCGTATCATATTTTATGCCACTTATTTTGTTGGTATGTTTTTACAGTGTACAAAGAGATGTCAGAAGCAATGAACAAGCATCCTGATGCTGATGTTATGATCAACTTTGCATCGCTGCGATCAGCTTATGATGCGACTTTGGAAGCCATGCAATTCCCTCAAGTAAGTACTTTTGATAATTGTCGAGGAGTTCAATAGATGTGGCATCAAAACACAGCTAGTTATCTCGTTCCTTTGGTTTTCAGATTTTTTTTAGCCTTGAAACTGGTTTGAAAAATTTGAGAAAATAAATTGCTTCCTGTTCATGTCATTTGAAGTTAGAAAACAAAAGTAGCTTTCAGGATAAAAAAAATGTTAAAAAGCATTACAAGCTTTCGATTCCTTCGCAGAATCTTCTTCAAGTAAGTGAGATGCTAATTTATGTCACGTGACTTGAGGTGGTGTTAGTCACGTGGCAAAATGTCCAAAAGGACCGCTGGTAGTGCGTAACTGTTGTCTCGATTGAAAGCTTGTTCAACCTGTTTCATCTATCCCGATTTACTGGTCAGTCAAGTATGAAACCTAAACCAATCGTGACTTGTCATGTGACGGATCATGTGCGTTTTCCTGGCTTTGTAAAATTAGCAGTTCCCGCTTTTGTTACCATTTCTGTTTTGTTGTTGTTTTTATTTATTTTGCTGTTTCGTTTGTTGTTGAGGACAGCCATTAGGAAAATGCTTGGTTTTTGTTGTACGCTACTTGTGTAAGATCAACCAGAATTCACAATATATACTTATCTAACTACCAAGCATGGGACAGCTGCTAGAACAAGATTGTTTGCAGTTTCGCTTCTTAAATGTCCAAGTCCGTTTTTGTTGCAATACATGCATCTTCCGCTGCTGACGTTTTATAACCTCCAGAAACAAGAATCAGGCATGCTCTGAATGCGATGACCAACAGAAAGAGCGTGTTTTCCTTTGGTTTATTTTTAGTATTTGAAAACTTGATTAATCTTATTGTTGTTTTTGGCAGATTCGCACAATCGCCATTATTGCTGAAGGAATCCCAGAAGCCAAAACAAGACAACTAAACAGGAAAGCTAAAGAGCTTGGAGTAACTATCATCGGCCCTGCTACAGTAAGTTCTCATGCACTCGTGATACAGGCGTCTGTTCCTTCTTTGTCCCTAGTTAAAACAAATGTTTTTTGTGAAAACTGCCTCTGTTTTTTGTTTTTTGTTTTTTTCAAAATATAGACGACAGACTATAAATCCTAACGGCGGAGGTAGCGCAAAAAGAACAACATAAATAAATAAATAAATGGCTAGAACAACTGACTAGGACTACATCATTCTCATTTATTCACCAGGCTGGAAATATACCATCACATTTATTTCAACTGAAATATAGTATAACAAATTAGCCCAATATTTCGGTTTGCAAAACAGACCCTCCTCGGAGGCTGAACGGAAAAAAGTGAGAGGCATAAAAGGATTGTTACAAATTAATGGTTTTAAAGTTAAAATGCGTGCCGATGGTTGGTTGTTTAGGTAAAAGTTACAAGTGTGAGATATGTCGTTGGCGTGCTTCGTTACATTTATTTATACCAAGAGGATGTAATGTTTCAGCTTTGTTGATAAAATGATTGTTAGGATCAGTCTGCCGTTAATATTTTGTATTTGAAATAATTTGCTGATCTACAAGTGATCCGGCACCACTCATCGGTTTGTCGCTGTGGTCTTGCAGATTTTATTGTACTGTTTTTCCTCTAGGTTGGAGGTATCAAGCCTGGTTGTTTTAAGATCGGTAACACCGGCGGCATGTTGGACAACATCCTGGCCTCCAAACTCTATCGACCGGGAAGGTGAGTGAAGATCAAAGCTAATGTAGCAACCCTGCGAGTGACCATAGAGACTCGAATGGTTCTTTCTCAAACTTATTAATAATTTAAAAGCCAAAGACAAAGGAAGTCATGCACCGTGACGTGCTTGGATATCTGATGAAAAACTCCTCGTTTTTGCATCCTTAAGTTCCCCTTCAAAATCAGTTTGTTTTGAGAAGTTGTATCAAACACTCGTCACAGTGTTTCATCACAATTTCAAAAAATTCGTCAAAAATACTCCGCTACGCGTCTCTTCTCGGCGTTTGATATGTGATGAAACACTGCGTCTCGTGTTTGATATATTACTTGACAGACGGAAATGCTTCAGCCAGTAAGCTTCCAGGGATTTGCGACAAGCTAGGCTTAATACAGTTTTAATAAGCCACTTTTTTTGCATCAGTGTAAGATACTGATTTAGTATATTGGAATAGAAGCCTATGAATACACAGTAGAATCTCGATTATTCAAACCCTCGATTTCTTGAAACTCCCGATTCATCGAACCAAAAGTTGACTCCCTTGAATTGCTTTAGTCAGATTTTTAGCTCCGATTTTTCGAACCAAATTTAGTTTCTCTAGGAGTTTCGAAAAATCGGTATTCCTCTGTATATACCTTAGGACCCCCCTCCCCTCCCCCCGTGAATGTGGCTCCCTTGTTATACGCGCTCTTTCTTTTGGCCCAAGCGCAAACTTTCGCAATTATTTTCTTGTCGAAAAAGATATCCGAACGCCCACGTTTGTGCGACTCTTCTTCTTTTCAAGCCCCACAGAGGTCTTATTAACAGAACTCTTCTTTAATTATGTAGTAATGAAGTCGTGTTGTTTGTTTCTAACAATAGCGTTGCTTATGTGTCTCGTTCTGGCGGCATGTCCAATGAACTCAACAACATCATCTCACGGACCACAGATGGGGTGTATGAGGGCGTGGCTATAGGAGGGGACAGGTACCCTGGGACAACATTTATGGATCACGTGATCAGATATCAAGAAAATCCGGAAGTTAAAATGATCGTCGTGCTTGGAGAGGTACATTTTTCTGTTTGCACTGCAAGAATGTTGGGATGTTTATGACAATGATATATTAAATGTCCAAAAATTGAGACGTTGGAACAAAAGCAAAATGTGAGCAAAAAATATCCAACATTTAAAAGGCGGTCAAAATTAAGACCATCCGCTAAATATTTTTGATTCTTTTAAGCATTTATATGTTTTAGTGAATGTTTGGTTTATCAACAGAGTTGATAACTAAAGGTAAATTGGCCACCGTAAAGAAAGTCTAGTGCTGACGTTTTGAGTGTCAGCCCTTCGTCACACTGATTCGCTCTGGTTTCGCTCGTTTCTACTCCTCACCGACGCAGCACCACAGTTACTTTAAAAACTAACCCCCTTTTACATACAATTATTTTAGTGTCCTCTCCATTGAGTTATCGATTCTATGCAGTTTGAATATAAAGCCATCGTCACATCCACGCAAAAAATGGCAAAAAATAATATCAACGTTCGTGTAAGATGAAGGCGATCTGAGTATTTTCATATTTTAAATCAAATCAAGTGCCTTAGTGAAATTTGGGTCACGTCTGTTCATGAATGTTTGTGTTGATACGAAGGTTGGCGGCACGGAGGAATACAAGATATGTGACGCCATCAAGAGTGGAGTGGTTACCAAGCCTGTTGTGGTATGGTGTATTGGCACATGCGCAGGAATGTTCACTTCAGAGGTAAGTAGACAGACTACCTTAAGGAAACACTCTTGCAGTGTCGATATAAATGGGGATTCCGGAGTTTTGGTGCAACATTGAATTTTGCTGGGTAACCTGTGTATAACCTTGCATCCCCGTTGCCGGTTAACACTTAACTGACCTTGGACACCTTATGAGGTTTACAAAATGTCGAATTCTTTATAGTCATAGCACTGATGCACACGGGAACAGAACTCCATTTATTTGGCAGAGAACTGAGTGAATAGAGCTCTAGCTAGGCAAGGAACATCGTTTGGGGGCTTAGCACCGATCAACAGTATTTAGGGTTAAACAGTGATTCGAAAACGGTTATCTTTCGTTTATTGTGATAGGTAACTCTATATAAATACGCTAAAAATCACAACCCTCGGCAGCTAGTCCTCTTTGTTTAAGGATAGAAGAAATGAAGCAAACGACTCGGGCTCAAGGCTTACACTATTCTTTCTTTGTTTTCCCTTCTTTTCCTCTTAAGTTTGAAAGTTAGTGAATGTCTAAGATCAGTTTGAGAGATGGAAACGAAAGATGGTCCCAAAGAATCTTTCTGCAGGCCCGCTGCCGGCTGGGGGAGTCTGCCGTTTCCGCGCAGATGGATTTACATTAAACGTTTTCTTTTAAAAGCATTTTCTTTTTTCCGGTTCTTAGGTTCAGTTCGGCCATGCTGGAGCGAGTGCACACGGAGATAACGAAACTGCAACTGCCAAAAACAAGGTAACGTTCTGTCACATTTCCTTCCTTTATTCTTTATTAGGTGTGATTTTTACTCCCTCGGTTATCGCTCTAGTTCTCAACTGACACGTTTTACTTCAATTCACCAACAGGCTCTGAAAGAAGCGGGTGCGTATGTTCCAGAAAGCTTTGATTCTCTCTTTGATATGATCAAGTAAGTCGTGTATTTTTTTTTTACACTACCTGTCGTAAATGACGATAAGTTAAAAGTTCATTGGAGCCGTTCGACACATAGACTGTTCACAGTCCCCCAATTTTTCCGTGGGATTCTCGAGACCGGTAGGCTTCGATGGAGCTGCCGCCATCTTGGTTTGTAAAAGTAAGCGCGATCTGGGGAGAGTGTCTAAACTACCGCTTCCTCTTCCCCACTATACTAACACCCACTCCCGCTCCCCTCGGTAGTTTTAACACTCTCCCCAGATCGCGCTCGCATTTACAAACCAAGATGGCGGCGATTCCATCGAAGTGTACCGGTCTCGAGAATCCCATGGAAAAATAGGGGGGCTGTGAACAGTCTATTCGACACAACATAAAGAGATTAAGAATCGCGTTGAATTAAAACTGCAAACGCGAGATTTGCGGGTTATGTTTTCTTGAAAAAAAAAAATGAGTACATAGATGAGAATGGTGTAAAATAATTCTGACCTTTGATGTTAACGCAAAACTACTCAATTTTACTGAGAAACTGAAAACAGCGAGCGGAAAATGTAGGATAAACATGGTCACGTGGTTATATCTGCCGCTTGCCGTAATCTCTCTGTTATTGCACTATACAAGATTTAAGTTGCGCAATGATGGCACAGTATTCCTGATGTCGATTTTGTCATTGTATTTTTTCAGGGAAGTTTATGATGTACTTGTTAAAGATGGTACGATCGTTCCCAAACCTGAGAAGAATCCGCCCACTGTTCCAATGGACTACTCTTGGGCTCAGGTCAGTGAAAAGATAAACAAAGCAAACCTCGATCCTTTTCACTTTCATTTGACACTTTTCTTTCTCAACAACAACAACAACAACAACTTTATTGCCTTCTTTTTAAGTAGGTATTTACAAGCGTAATGAAAAGATAACGGGAACTGATAAAAGTTGCTCAGAATAACTTAAGAGCTAGCCTAGCTGAATAACAAAATTGAATATTTAGACTTAAAGATTGTTGGAAATATTAAAAACGTTAAAATAAGGAAAGGAATTGGAAAAAAAATGCAGTCGTTCATCACTGAAGACGCAAAAGTCGCCTATGGTTTTCCGTTGTCATTTTTACTCTCGCACGCTTAGTTTGCCTTTCTCTTCTTGCTCCAAAATCCTTGAAACGAAAGTCGGGCGTGTGTGTGTGTTATGTGGTTAATGACCTTTCTGTCATGTTGTTTGTTTGCAGGAGCTTGGCTTGATCCGCAAACCGTCATCCTTTATGTCGAGCATTTGTGACGAGAGAGGAGCTGAGCTGTTGTACGCTGGTATGCCTATCACAGAGGTATTCAAGGTGAGTACATTCCTTCTTTGCTTCAGTGCACCAAATTCACGGCTTATTTCAAAACCATATCAGATATCATAGCACGTTGGTGATTCCTTTTTTGTTTTTTTTAGGAAGACATTGGTGTTGGAGGAGTTCTGGGTCTTTTATGGTTCCAAAGAAGGTACGTTTGTCGTTTTCTGTTTGTCTTGCCCGCCCAGGCTTTATCTTATTTTATCAGCCGCGTAGCTTTTAAAACGACTTCCATAAGTAGTTTGGTAGTCGTCAAATCAACTTGGCCCTAAAAGATGCCACGTTGCTTGGCAAAATCTCTGCCAGAAACCACTGAATGAATGACATAAAATTACAGACTGCCTGACTTGTTTTTTTCGTCACCAGGTTGCCTGCATACGCCAGCGAGTTTATTGAAATGTGCCTCATGATAACCGCTGACCACGGGCCCGGTAAGTGTGGTGAAGGCTGTTTACGTCTTATTTAATCAGTTTCATAACACTTTTGTTACAAATTTTAAAACTTGTTTTTGGGTGTAATGGTTTGGTTGTTGTTGACGTTTTTTCACGTATTTCCTTCTCGTGTTCCATGCAGCTGTTTCAGGTGCGCATAACACAATTGTGACAGCTAGAGCTGGAAAGGACCTTATATCCTGCCTTGTGTCTGGTCTCCTTACAATCGTAAGTATAACGATGTACAACATACATGCACCACGGCTTTAGTAACAACATCATTTGGTCGTGTTGGTTCAGTATAGTGCACAGCGCTATCACCCACACATAACCTCTGCATTCTACCAGGGTATTCTAACAATAGACCATTATCGTATTCTCGGTTTTGAACTAGACTTAGCTTGCAATGGATGCTCTTGTGTGGAATAAATTAAAAAATATATTTGCATGAGAAAGATATCCCCGCTTAAGGCCCGTGTCTAAACTACTTCAATATGGAAGAAGCCTCCTACACAGATATTCTTTGGCTGGTCACGTCACGCACTCCACCCAAGGAGTGCGTGACGTGCAAGCCAAAAAACGTTTGCATAAAACGCTAAAACGGAGCATGCGAAAGCGGTCTATTCACCGACACTCAAACAGAAAGGAGGGGTATACGGTCTAGTAACTGGGCTGAAAAGTCAGTGTCCGATCCGTAGAAAGAAGTAGCATGTTATGCCACTTCTTTGCAACGGAATCTGGCATCAAAAGTAGGCTTAATACCATTCTTGAGCATGGCTTCCTTCATTTTTAGGGTGATAGATTCGGTGGAGCCTTAGATGCGGCCGCTCGGATGTTCTCTCAAGGATTGGACAGCGGACAGGCGCCCATGGAATTTGTAAATGACATGAGAAAGAAAGGACAGCTTATCATGGGCATCGGGCATCGCGTCAAATCGGTAAGTACATGAGAGAATCTAATGATAGATCAGAGATTTAACTTTGTATTGTAAAGTGCTAAGTGAACCCGGCCGTAAAAATCCTTGTGAGCGTTAGCCGTAGCAAGAAAATGAGAGATCGCACGAGGCAAAGAAAATTCTTTGACCTCGGCAGGAATCGAACCCACGACCTCCGGATTTGATCGTCCGTTGCTCTACCGACTGAACTACGAGGACAGACGGGAGCGAGTCGTGGATGAAAATGATCGTAATTGCGGCAAATGTGAATGTGAAGGGTCCCCTTCCAACCTCGTTCCCAGGGTCTCTCCTGGGACGTTAAGAGGAGAGACCCTGGGAACGAGGTTGGGTCCCCTTCATGTGGTAGAATCTAGCCTGTTAGCGAGATCTTGCCATCGAAGCAGGGCGTATATTTGGGGCAAAGGTCTTCTGTTTTTGTGCTGCTTTGTTTAGATTTTGTTTTGTTTTGTTTTGTTTAGTGGTCTTGAAACTCATGAAAGGTTTGGTTTCAATCCCACGGTTGAACTACTACTTCGCGTCACTGAGACCCACCGGCTCTGTGTGTTAGTGGAATTAACCTTTCCAATCAATATAGGTCAATGCAGCTATATTTGTTATCTAAAAGTGACCGTTCTTTGTTTTCTTTCTTCAGCTAAACAATCCCGACATGCGAGTGGTTCTATTAAAGGACTTTGTGAAAAAGCATTTCCCGCACACCCCTGTCTTGGATTATGCCATTGAAGTTGAGAAGATCACCACTTCCAAGGTACGGTGACATACTGGACGTAAAAATAACAGCCTGGCCCTCCCTAGAACGTCAATCCCTCAAACCCTCAATTTAGGAGTTTGCCTTCAATAACACTATAGTTTTCCTTCAGAAGCCGTCCGAAAACATCCTTGCCGTTTTGTTTGATTTGTCAACCATCTCGTTTCCTTTCACTAAATTTCAAATCGCGATATCTGTGCTCACAAACAGAGCGAAACCACTTCAGCCGCAATCAGTCTAGTTTTTCGGCGAAACTTTGTGTCATATTCAAAGCGGTGGAATTTGAAAATGTTAGTTGTTACGAAGGAATACGAACCAGAGAAACTGGGGAAAAACCTTGGGAACAAGGAGTAAGGTTCAAGAGAAACGGCTCGCAATGACAAACCCATACATGACGTGGAGCGGCCAGGAATTTGAACCCGGAACTGGACACAAACACTGTTCTCTTAAAGTTAATTTACCGACATTTGAGCTAACCGTTGAGTTTGTTTCTTTAATGTTTCTCAACAGAAGCCAAACCTCATCCTGAATGTTGACGGTTGCATCGGGGCCGCCTTTGTTGATCTTTTGCGGCACTGTGGAGCTTTTACAAGGTAACGCACACTGTTCTCTTGATCTGTTGCCAGGCGACACCCCATTTCCCGCCAAGCAAGCAGCAAACTGAACGGGCTTCCATTTTACGTCGACTGGGTGCTTTTCTTAACGATTTGTAACCGGGGTACTCGCCAGAAAGTAGAAGACTATCCCCAACCCTTGAAATACCTTATGTACTATTGATTCTGTGTAACATGTTAGGTTTGGCTTCTGAACAAATTCTTATTGCGTCATTTCAGTGAGGAAGCTGATGAGTTTGTACATATTGGAGCGCTTAATGGATTGTTTGTGTTGGGAAGATCAATTGGTTTCATCGGTAAGTCAGTTTGGCTGGTCCCTATCGTGCATGAATCGTCTCTACTGTAATATAAAAACTCATTTGAAGTTGAACGTAAAGATCCGTAGATACTGAACTGGGATGGCACATGGAGTAGTTGAATATGAATATATGAAACGTATATTTGAACTGTAGGTGATAGATTCGGTAAATAGAAGAAAGATCCTCGCAGTTAGTAACGTTGCGAAAAGAAAGCCTGAATTTTTATTTAACATAGAGTAGTATACACGAGCAGCGGCCATCCGGCCCTGCCGTCTAAAGCATGATGGGGAAAAAAGTTGTACAGTGGAACCTCTCCTTACGGACACCTCTTTAATACGGACACCTCTCTATTACGGACAGTTCACTTGGTCCCTGGGAGACCGAAATCCACATAAAGCCTACCTCTCCAAATCGGACACCTGTATAATGCGGACACTTATTCCTGTCCCCTTGGTGTCCGTAATAAAGAGGTTCGACTGTATATGGTTATTTATTTTCTATCAGTATATTATTATTTGGTTATACGTCTGACACTGGTATTATTGTAAATTTATTTTGTTCCGTTTTGATGGAGCCTAATGTTATAAGCGTTGTGGTTTCCTTTTAGGCTTCCTTGCCACTTTCTTCCTTTTATGTTGTTCTTTTGTTTTACTTTGTGGTAAATAAAATAAGTAAGTGAAGTTTAAATGCTGGCTTTTGTTTCCTTCAGGTCATTACTTGGATCAAAAGCGTTTAAAGATGGGATTGTATCGGCATCCTTGGGATGACATCACCTACATCATGCCGGACCACCTTCAGCATCTCCGCCCAGCGAGCTTTGAATAGTCACGTGACATGCTCGTGACATCATCGCGTAACAATTGTGCGTCACAGATCGGATATTGTCCCTCTGGCAAGAACTTGCGATATTAAGAAAATAATTGTTTGGGAGAATTAAAAGGGGGCACAATTGAGTGGACTATTGAAGCTGTAATGCTATAAGATTGTTCTGGTTCGGGATGTATTTAAGTTGTAAGAAGATTTGCGTGGACCTGAGATCTGTTTAAAAAGTAAGAGCTAAAGCTTGAAGAATTTACGTCAGAAAAAAAACCAATGGTTATTGCATAATTAAATTACAAATCATTGCAACGCGTTTTAAATAAGAATAAAGAAATAAAGTACACTTATATGAACAGTGTCTGAGCAACGGATCGAGTAAACTGAGGCCACTTTGTTCTTTCAACAGTCGTGAATAACGGCCGGGGGGACTACTCGTTGACATTTTTGGTGGCTCGGTTTTCCAGACTCTTACCCAATTTCAGACCAAAATATGTAATTTTCTGGCATCTTTTTCAGACCTGAGTCAATACCCCCTTTTGATACTTCAAAGAAGCGTCGTTTTAACGAAACATTTAACATTTAATTGCCCTTAAAAACCCAAATCGATTAAGGTTACGCACAAATTAAATTTGTGTAACGTGCGCAAATGCAAGTCTTAAATATGTGATCCCATGCCATATGTATACAACACCTAAACGAGAACCTGTCTTTAAGTCATGTGGCCAAGCTATGCCCCAAGGCGAAGCACAGCCCACGCTTTTGCCTAAACTAATGACACGTACAACGAGAACAAAGCCGAAAAACATCGTGCCATCTCTGAAAAACTCAACGCGGCAACATGAACTTCTATACATATAAAGGTCGCAGGAAGTGGAAACTCATGCAGTAGCTACAATCCTATGTATTTCACCTCGATTAAATCATTTTTGTACGTTTTCATTGAACAACCAAAGCCACAGCTATAACACCTGGCATACATTTTCTTTTCGCGGAGTTACTGCAGAATACCCAGCCACTTTAAAGCTGTACCCCTAAAAAAACCTCAGTCTTGTGTTCAGTGCGTACGCGGCTACGTGCCTGCCTACTGATGAAGCGACGTGGTTGTATATACGTGCCTACGGGACCTCATCTCGCAGTTGAATTTAAGAATGAGGCATGTACGTGTCTATGTCGTTTTTTCATCAGTGTATTGCGGTTGGATTGTTTGCCGCACGCAAGTCACGGGGTGTAAGCGAGTTTCGGCATGATCACGCTTAACTGACTTCACAAAGAAATAATTGAAATTGAACAAAACATGGCAGGAGGCAGTCCAGCTGGCTATTTACCAAGCGCGCGAAGCCGAGGAGTCATCTCGGGGCTACCGAGAAACAACTCCAGCTAGCGGTCAGAGCGGGACTTGAACCCGGGACATCCGGATTTCAAGTCCGGCGCCTTTACCACCCGACCGTACGGTTTTGACAAACTGGTACGGTTTGAAAAAACAGCCTCAGGATCCGTACGGTTTGACAGATCGTAAAGACAATTTTCGGTCCGTATACAGTCTGAAAATCGCATCTCATTATGGGGAATTGAACATGATACCTGAGCGACGGGTCAACGGTTTGACGATCCGTACGGTTTGTACAGATCGTAAAGGCACTTTTCGGTTCGTATACGGTCCGTAAACAGAATTTAAGTTGGAAAGTAAACAAAATATAAATATGTTTTCCTCGCTCTTTAGTGTGGGAAACTAAATGATGCGTTTCTTACAAAACAAAACATTACAGAAAATTAACTGGAAAGTAAACAAAATATAAACTAGGGGCTACTAATGTAAAAAGCAACAATATATGTTTTCTTCGTTCTTTAGTGTAAGAAATCCTTCGACAGAAAGGTTGATTGTTTGCATCAACATTTATTCAATGCAATCGCATTAGCTATTGTTAGTAAATTTGCCGCAAACTCGCTAATCGGCGCGAGTGCCGGTATTGAGCCGGTTCCCACCAACCAGTCTATAATATTTCAAAGTCTACCAGTCGTTCGATTTGCTGTTACTTCAGCATAAGACGTGGTTTATCAAACCCACTTTATCACTGCGCTGGCCAATTCCCATTTCCAACCACCTTTGATATGAGATGCCTTATTATTATTATTATTATTATTATTATTTATTTATTTATTTTTTTTTTTTTAAAGAAAACTCTGAATTTCACTTCTTTTTCTTCATTGTTCATTGACTTCATTCCTGGTTATTAAAGAAAGGACTCGCGTTGCCCGGTTATCAATAATTAGTTGTTGTGGTTGACATGAAACACCTCCAATGTCTTAAAATGATTTCTAATTTCATCTCGCCTTTCTATTGGTCAGGTTCGATTCCTTCCGCGTCAGAAATAGGGAGGGCTTCAGTTTTAATTTTCACTTGTGACCACATAAACGCGCAACCATAAAACAAATTCACCATAATTTACGCTCGTCATATAATGGCAAATCGAATCGAATCATATCGTTTTCAAGTCCCGGAAACAATGACAACTATACCAACACTGAGTCGTTGTTCCACCCTTCACAGCCAGTCACGTCCCCTATTGCACGAATTGTTGTTAACTCTTAACCAATTAATTTTGGCTGAATATACAGCTGAATATCTTTTAACCGAAGCCAATAGACAGACTATTAACGTTAAAAAGAATACATATTTTTGACTGTTATATCACTTACTCGGTGTTAACAACAATATTTACCCTGACGCGCTTACAACTGCGAAAATCAAGGGCACAACTTTCCTTTAATTATTTTAAAATTCCAACCGATCATGCTGAACTGTATAACAGTGTATAAGCCCCTCGCCGCACAAGTATCTGATACGAGTTCGAGGTCTCGGCTCCTTAATGAGATGCAATTTACGGACCGTATACGGACCGAAAAGTGCCTTTACGATCTGCACAAACCGTATAAGCTCGTATACGCCCCTCTCTGAGATAAGACGTGGAAATATTTTAAGTGTCCTTAATGAAATGCAATTTACGGACCGTATACGGACCGAAAAGTGCGTTTACGATCTGTACAAACCGTACGGACTGTCAAGCCGTATAAGCCCCTCTCTCAGATAAGACGTGGAAATATTCTAAGTGTCTTTGATGAAATGCAATTTACGGACCGTGCACGGACCGAAAAGTGCTTTTACGATCTATAAAAACCGTACGGATCGTCAAACCGTATAAGCCCCTCTCTGAGATAAGACGTGGAAATATTCTAAGTGTCTTTGATGAAATGCAATTTACGGACCGTATACGGAACGAAAAGTGCGTTTACGATCTGTACAAACCGTACGGACTGTCAAGCCTTATAAGCCCCTCTCTCAGATAAGACGTGGAAATATTTTAAGTGTCCTTAATGAAATGCAATTTACGGACCGTAAGTGCCTTTACGATCCGTACAAACCGTACGGATCGTCAAACCGTATAAGCTCCTCTGTCAGATAAGACGTGGAAATATTCTAAGTGTCTTTGATGAAATGCAATTTACGGACCGTGCACGGACCGAAAAGTGCTTTTACGATCTGTAAAAACCGTACGGATCGTCAAACCGTATAAGCCCCTCTCTGAGATAAGACGTGGAAATATTGTAAGTGGCCTTAATGAGATGCAATTTACGTACCGTACCGTATACGGACCGAAAAGTGCCTTAACGATCTGTACAGTCAAGAGAGGATGAAGGTACCTTCATCCTCTCTTGGTACAGTAGTATAGGATATGAGGGTTAAAGCGCTCTTACCATAAAATTGCGCTGAAAAATTTACCATTAAATTGCACTGTATTTCAGAGCTGTTTTCGAGCCAAAACATGGCCAACACAAGCCCACAAATAGCAAAAGTATTGCATCCGCAAAGTGAAACTGGATCAGCAACTTTTTCCAAATTTTTCCAGAAAAAACCAGTTGAAATCGGTTAAAGAAATTGCGCTAATAATTTTGCCATTGTTGCACTAATTATTTTCCGCGTAATTAACCATCAAATTATCATCATATGGCTCAGGCGGAGCGACGATGGAGCCACCGCTTTTAATGGCATCGTTTGAAATTGTTGTTTTCATTTTTATTGTCATAATTTGGAATATCCATATATTATTATGTAGACAATGTCAAGATAAGGGTCAATGATTGATTTATATATGATTTCTGAAAGATAAGTTGAGATAAGTTGAGATAAGTTTATGTAAGCAAATAGTATAATGGACATTCAACGATTGAAACAAATATCTGAAGCCAAGATTAAGACCGGAATCTTAACTAAAGAGGTAAGAGACACGTTGAAGGAGTACAGGCATAATAAACAAGATTTACAACAGGGTTTATCAGAAACGTTGCAAAAAAAAAGAAGAACATATCGGCAATTTTATTATGATGGTAAAGTAACTTCTGTTTGTAAAATCTGTTTATACAGTCGAGATCCGAAAACAGTTAATCTAATATATTCAGGTAAGCCGGTTCGACTAGAAGAACGTGGTATTTGTGATACTAATGTTTTTGTGATAACAAATTTTTTTTGGTTGTTTTCAGGGTACATTATGGAAGCATTCTTATTCATGAAAATGGAAAGAATGCTTTATATGCATGTGATGGAATAAATAAAATTATGACTTTGACATATTTTAATGAATGGAAAAATCATCTACGATTCAAACGATGCCATTAAAAGCGGTGGCTCCATCGTCGCTCCGCCTGAGCCATATGATGATAATTTGATGGTTAATTACGCGGAAAATTATTAGTGCAACAATGGCAAAATTATTAGCGCAATTTCTTTAACCGGTTTCAACTGGTTTTTTCTGGAAAAATTTGGAAAAAGTTGCTGATCCAGTTTCACTTTGCGGATGCAATACTTTTGCTATTTGTGGGCTTGTGTTGGCCATGTTTTGGCTCGAAAACAGCTCTGAAATACAGCGTAATTTTATGGTAAAAGCGCTTTAACCCTCATATCTTATACTACTCTGTACAAACCGTGCGGATCGTCAAACCTTATAAGCCCCTCTCTGAGATATAACGTGGCAATATTTTAAGTGTCCTTGATGAAATGCAATTTACGGACCGAAAAGTGTCTTTACGATCCGTACAAACCGCACGGATCGTCAAACCGTATAAGCTCCGCCCTCAGATAAGACCTGGAAATATTCTAAGTCTCCTTAATGAGATGCAATTTACGGGCCGTATACGGACCGAAAAGTGCTTTTACGATGTGTATTCAAACCGTAACAGTTTTCCAAACCGTACGGATCGTGAGGCTGTTTTTTTCAGACCGCATCATTGGACAACCCTCCAAGACCCTCTCGCGCTCTCGTCTGGTCCCAGTCAGTCCTCGTCCCAATTTTTTCGCCGCCTGTTTGCCAAGTTTCACAAACTAACTTCGTGAAAGAAACAGACTGCAAGTCAAGCCGGTCAATTTATTTAATTCACACGAATATTACTAAGATGATTATTTTTTTAAAACTAAGTCACACATTAGTGTGCGGTATACAGTACATACAGTAAAGAGAAAGATCAAAAATAATTCACATTTCATTAGTACAAAAAATAGATTTTAAAAATTTTAAGGAAGGGAAAAAATGCCAGACATAGAAGAGTTCTCAGCCACGTTTATATTGGTACAGCAGGACTATTCTCACTAATCTTTCCGTTGTAATTTCTGCTCCAGTACAGTCAGAAATTTGGGATTGGGAGGGGCTTGGGGTTGAAAGAAAAAAAAATGGAAAAATTTTTTGGTTCTTTCCTCTCCTAATGTGGAACGTTCCTAATGACTCTGGGCGACGTCACAGATCGAGTGAGTGATCCCTTCCTCTTATCCGTTTACACCGTGAACAACATACACGCATTCGCAAAGCGGAAGAGTTCTTTGAAACGGAAGACCAAACGTGTTTGTTTCCCGGCTGTTTCACTCCCTACAAGGAAGACAGTTGACAGCTGCTGACAGCTGTTGACAGCTCGACACTGTTCTTTCAAGTTGAAACAAAAAGAGATTTTCACATCGCTTTGTCTTCTCTTCGTCATCTAATCGGCGCGATTATGTAGTTGGATCACTGGTGAGAAATTTCAGCTCATCCTCGAGGGATTAAAAGAAATTTTTTATCTGGAATGTTTATGTTTTTTGTCGCGCGCGGCTTCAACCCACTTCCGGTTTAAGTGGTTAATTGCTTTCTTTACTACCAAAAGATTACATGAAACCTGCTGCAAGCCGGGAGAAATGAGAAAAAGAAAGAAGCCACCAACAAAAGCAAAATCGGAAATGCGTCGTGAAACAGCTCAGATTATTTCTCAATTTCCGGTTTGCAGCTACATATGCGCGCGCAGCCAATGTGAACGTGATCAGCTTTTGACAACATTTCTGAACAGATCTTACGAGGGTGTCAGTATATTTGCGTCTGTTTTGGCGGAATGATTCGTCTGATCAGTGAGCAGTTTATTTACACAAAAGGCTTGAAATGCCTTCGAACGACGTGAAACTTTTGAGGTACCGTCCACGCAGCGAATTACAGGCTTCCTTGAGTATACGACGGACGGTTAGCGAAGATTGTCTTCTCGACGAGCGAGATCCCAGACCGGGTTTTTCAATGCTCAAATTAAGCAAGACGAGGATTTCTGTTGGGGACAGTGTCACTGTTTACTGGGATATCAGAGACCAGTGTGGTGCAAATGACTGGATCGGTCTCTTTGATTTAGGTAGGTTTGCATGCATTCGGTAGAGCCTCATCGCGCAAAATAACGTGTTTTTAGCTTATGGGTTATGCACGGGTGAAGCACGGAATGGTCCTAACTCGTTGTTTCTTTGTGCTTAACTGTAAACATCCTCGTGTATCTGCCTTAAATTTATATTTTCAGCATGAAGAGTTTAAGAACTCAAATCTAGATTTATCATTACACCTCGAGGGTTAATTTTTTCCACACACAACACGACAGAACTTTGTTGCGCGATCGAATCAGAGCTTGTGATATTTTGGCTAGTTTCAAGATGCGGTTGAAGATGCGATTGAGTGTAATCGGACGATTATTTCTACCGTGATGGGAAATGATAAATTACTATCATGTCGGCAGGATTTGGCAGGTTCTGCGTTTTAAGGTATGAATTCGTTCCGGATGTCAAAGGAGATTCAGTATTAAAGGTATTAAATATTCGCTCGATTAATAAATAGACAGCGAAAGCATTTAACTCTCGTTGGCGAATTTGGTACAAAGTGGTGTTAGTTTTGGTTATCGCACAGTTGAGGCAAATATTTTGTTGCCGAAATGTGTCAAACTGTAATGGTTACTCGTAAAGTGGATCTTTTTAGTGGAATAGTTAAAAATGATCGCAGCTGTGCCGACAATTATGGACATTTTATTTACATTAAAAAGCTGTAGGCTGCATGCCCCGTGCTAAATGCTAATCGAGTTTCGTCGGTAAGCTTATTATGATATTGTGCTCGGAGTTGCCTTGTAAAAACGGTATTGATTTGCCATTAAATGATACAGGCTTCCGATTATATAGCAGTGAAGCTGGGATAAATCTTACAACATGTTTATTTATCTTTGTTCAAATTTTTTTTTTTAATTTTCGATGCCAGTGTTAAAAATATCTTGCTTACCAGTACCCATGTTGGAGGTTAGCTCAAGGTCAGAATATTTAGACTAAACAGGAATTTTTGTTACCTTCAACGGAGAAATAATATGAGCGTATCAAAATAATCCCACTTTTATCAGTAGTGAACAGTACTTACTTCGAGTGCATTTTGCTTCGAGATCAAGGTACACCGTGATCTTGAAAGTACTTCAAAAACATTTAATTATTTTTGTTTCGCTCATGGCTTTTCGATTCTGCTTGAGGAAGAAGCTATGCTTGACAGATTGTTGGCCTTTCATTTCCAAACACTTCGTGATTGACATGTTATTCAATTAAAGGATTATTAAACATAAGTAAGCTGTTAGTTCATCCAGAAGAATTAATATGTTGATGGCGGTATATAATTTAGTTCTGTTTTGCACTGACAATGCTTTTGTTTCACTTTTTTGTTGTTAAAACAGTTTTCTAATCATTTTGATTTAACCAAATGATGTCTGATTTGATAAAAAGTGAGAAAAACGAGCTACATTGGCGAGAAAAATGACTGGTTTTAACACTTACACTAAAACCTCACTGAAAAAGTCTTTTGTTGTGAAAAATATGTTACATTAACTGCTGGCTTCTTAAGCTTGGACATTTCCTTCATTGAACACGATTGACTTTCACTGCTGTCTGTCAACTTATTTTTTATGGCGACAGAAAGGAAATGTGTTCACCCTAATTCCTTTGTACAGCACATCTGATTTGTGTGGTGAGTTAATATTAATAAAAGGTGATTGGTTCTTTCAAACTAATACAAAACCTCCAGTTTGAAACTAACTTACTGACAAGATTTAGAAAGAAATGAAGCCAAAAAAAAGTTAAGGGGCATAATTCTTGCAGTTATGTCTAGAGATCAGATTTCTCTTTTGCCAAACATGAAATCTATTGGTGAAAGTGCATATGGTAAGTTTTCTTTTGAGGGGTAAAAAATTATCATGTTCTATGCTAATAATGTTGGGTGTTTTCAATGCTGACCAGTTGTTTTTGTGACACCTGAAAAATCAGAGCAAATACTGGCTGCATTTTGCTACAATGTTATGGCTAATTATTGTTTGTCATGTCATTTATTGTACAGTTGGACATGTGCTTGCTATGTTTACGTTCAATATAAATCCTTTTCTTCTTCTGAACTAATTACCTTAAGTTGCTTGAAAGTCAATTTAAGGTTTAAATTAATTTCTTGTTAAAAATTTATCCTGAAATTGTCTTGATATTTAAAGGTAATGTCACACATGGTATTAAATTTTAAACATAGAGAAAATTTATAAACAAATCAAGTTTTTGAATATCACAATGTTTTGGGTTTAGTTTTAGGTAAAAAAAAAATTGACAAGTTTTGGTGAGTGATATTTGCAATGTTTGAATGAGATATCTTGTTTTCTTTTAACTTGATTTTAAACCTCTTTCATTCAAACAAGCTAAAACATGTGAACATTTAGGTGAATGCAGGCTATATAACACCCTACACTGTATATGTGTTTTGTGGTTTAAAACAGTACTACTGGAATTCTTGCCATTGATTTAGCAGAACGAGTGTGAATTGTCAAGTTTTCATAAACACTTAGAATTACCATTTATATTCCTGCTGTTAAATGTCCTTTCGAGACACACCTTTTGGAATGCTTTTATGGAAGATAATTATTATATGTTGTGGTTTAATGTTTGTTTTGGGTTTGAAGTTTTTCAAATTTTTATATCCCTTTGTCTTAGACTCATTAGCATGGACTAGAACATCAGAATGGTTTGAAAAATATTAAACTAATCACAAAGTTAAACCACAACAAATACACTGAAATACCAAACCTAAGAGTGCAAATTTGTAAACATAAATTATTACCTACATTTCTCTTAATCCTCCTAACAACAGGCTTCATGTAAATCCTTCTTTATGCTTAGATTTGGGAAACAAAAAAGAAGTCTGCTCAGTAACTTGCATGTAAATTTATTTTGCAGTTCTCTCTCATCTGAAGCATTGAAAAATGTAGTATACACTGTATCCAGTCATTGAATATGTGCATTTACAATTTACGTGTGTCATAGTCCACTTTTTGCCGAAAGCTCTTAATTGCATTAACTGTAAGGAGAGACCTCCCTCCAAGAAAACCCTTTTGTTAAAACCGCACCTTGTTAAATTATAATTACTTACATTCTAAATATACCTACATACCTTGAAGAGTGTTGCTATTGTATAAGAGCTCATATGAATGATAGGGAAAGTACTGAAATAGTGAAATATTTAAAAATTTTCTCCGACTTTTGCTTGCTTTAGGCGTACATGTAGGTACTTACATGTCTAAAAAAAATAAGAAGCCATCACTAACAGTTGTATACTGTACACATCTGCGAAAAGATAGGTTGAAAAAATTCAGGCAACTTTTTAAGTTGCATAAAAGTCATGCATGACTGTGATGGTTTCTTGTTATTAATTAATTATTAATTCTTTTAACTACAATTCACTATTTACAGTGTAAATTTTATTAGATGATGTATCAATTCATTTAGTTATAGGCAAAGTGTCCTGACGTTTAGCTTACATATAGTGGGCAACTTCTACAATTGATATCAACACTTGGAATGAATTAAGTTGACATTGTTGTTGTCTCCTTTTTCCAAGTATCCCTTTGTCACTGAGCACTGAATAATACAGCATTCTCAATTATTCACCAGGCTTAAAATATTCCATCACGTTTATTCCGTTACGCATATGCCACACATTGACATTCCAATCCTCACAGTATGCAGGATGTTTGTCCCATGAACCTAGTTTAATGGGCTTAGCTCCCATGAGCCTCCTGTAGCTCAGTGGTAGAGTATCCGAACTAGTAATCAGAAGGTCTTAGGTTCGACTCCTGATAGGAGCACTCGGATTTCCTTTTTTTCCAAGTTTGCCTGTGTCATTCGCTGAATAATACATCATTCTTGTTATTATTATTGTTATTATTATTATTCTGTGGGTTTATAATGACCTTATGAAATGGCCAGCTCCCAGTTAGCTTGATACTATGCTCAGTACATGTAAGTAGAATACCGCTTCCTTTCTTTTTTTCCTTTTTCTTTTTGGTAGAAGCTTAGGGTTCTTAATAAATGGTGAATAGACTTGCACCACTCATTAATTTGTCTTGTTCAGACTGGCTTTAATCTCTCCAAAGGCTGACTGAGGTACCATGTTGAGAGTAAATAGGTACCATTACCTGGGTCCTGGCTTTTAATAAAACTCCTAAATGAATACCTATCCTCACCATACCAGAGGGTGCATAAGGTCACCACTGTACTGTCTGCATGTGCAGCTCACCCTGGCCTGCGCTGTTGCCTAATGACCATTTCTTATATAGGCCACTGAACTTTGACTTTGTCACTAAAGGCATGGCCCTCCGGTACTGTAGTAAAAGTTAAAAATTAATTATATTTTGATATTTAAATTCCTTAATATTTGTGATTATTATTTACATGCTCGGTTCCTTGTGTGAATTTAACAGAAATAAGCACCGTCTCCAATAAGCAACTGTGACTTCTCTGCACGAGCTCTCAAACTTAGTGCTCATGCATGTAATTTTAATGTTATTATTAAAAACTGGACCAACTTGGCACTATCTATCATCTCGTATCCAACGTGTGCTAGTGGAATAATACACACACTGTAATTGCTTAATGCAGTTAAATGCAATTGAACTAAGTTAACAACAAAGAAAAGCTGGCATTCATTGGGCGGTCAGCGGCTTGTGGTAGGTACCGCATGCACAGAGCACCACATTGTGGCACTTTGTGGAGTTTCTTGTTGGTTTGTCTCAGTTTTTTTGCCCCTCCCCCCTCTCCCCTTGTTCCCCCTTTTCCACTGCTTACGCAGTGTGACGGGTGTCCGGATGACTGGGCCATGGGGTTCATGGCTGGGTTTGCGGGGATTGCCAGTGTTACTGTCTATGGGCCGGCTGGTTACAGTGGAGGCCCCTGGGTCTTCCCTGGCACCCTTCTTCCACTCAGCTTAATACAGTTGTAAAGTATAGACTACATCATGATGGTAACCACTGACTGCTGCGCTGGTCTGTAGACTAATATTTCACTATTGGTTTGTAGATGGTCCAACATCACTGGCAAACTACTTGGACTTCAAACAGAGAGGGGTGACTGGAGCAAAGAGAGGGGCCATCAAATGGGCAATAAAGAGAGATGTTACTTTAGGAGAAGGTATAAGAGTTTACATTCATGTAAATTAGAGTCAGTGGTTTTTAATCGAGTGTCGTAATTTAACCATCACCAATTGAAAGTAATTACACTGACCAATCGTAACAGACGCAAACAGCACAATGAACCAATCAGAATTCAAAGCAAATACATGCAATGGGCGTCAAGTCTGGGAAAACATGTGTGAGGCACGATTAATTGGTTTTGGTTTTACATCTCATTGGTTGAGAAAGTGGCGCAAGTTTTGCCACCCAATCACAGAGCATAGTTTCTATAATGAAAACCAAAGCAAACAGGCAATTACTTTTGACATTCAATAGAAAACTGCTCTGACTTACTATTACTTCCCATGTTTAAAGTCATGTACTTCATGATCAGGACCCAGTTGTTCAAAGCCTGATTAAGCTAATCCTGGGTTAAGGAGAACTTTCATTTATTAAGTTTAATTTCTAATCATTAACAATTTTTCCAAAAGATTTGTTTTTGTCCCTCAGTTTTGTTGCAGAATTTCCTTTACCATGAGTTCAAAATTGGCTTTCAAAAACATTTTAAACCAGTGAGCTGAAAGCCTTGGTTAACTTTTAATCGTGGATTAGCATTAATTGGCTTTCAAACAACTGGCCCCAGATGACAACTATAAAGTAATAATAAAAATAACTTGTCATGATTTATGGTATTAGTTATTGAACGCGGCTTTTCGTTCCTCTTCAATACACCCATTCAGTGATTTTTCAATATTTTGGCTTCATTTTTCTCGAAAACGCAATGTAAACCGGCGAAAAAAACATCAAGGTATTGTTAATAAGTAAATTGAAGGCCGTATGCAAAACATCGGGCAGTTTTGATTAAAAAAAATTGACTACAGTTTGTAAAAGGGTCACTTAATAGACTTTTCCACTAGCATGCATCTTCAATTAATGTTATTACTTTGTATTTTTCAGTTGAAAACAAGTGTATTTTCAAATACATTCACGGCAGATCTGGTTCTGTGACGGCAATAAGTCCCACACTATACATTTACAATCCTTATGCCGAGGTAATTGCTATTATTTTTTTCTGTTGTATTTGGAGATCATTAACAATTATCCTGCAAAATTGCACCTGATACTTAGCCAATGAGGCTGTAGGCTGTGTGGGCTAAAAGCAGGAAATATTTTGCAAGATTGAGCAGGACAATAATTGTTTTATTATTCAACGCATTGATAACAAAGCACAGTAAATGTTTTATTTCAGAAAAGCTGGAGACAATCTTTATTTTACCATTTTTCTCCCAAATACATAAAATGACTATTGACTATGGACAACAAATACTCAGTGGACCATGCATGACCATAAATTTTGGGTGGTGTTACAATGTGTTGAATAATATTATAATAATAGTAAGTGGATGTGAAATTCATTGACACATATTTTGTGCCTGTGAAGGTCAAGTCCTAAGTTACTCAAAAGCTTAAAAATTTAGCTAAATCCTGTTTTCAGGTCAACCTTATATCCAGACTGTTTTTAGAAATATTATTATATTACTTTAATTTATCACTTTCCACGTAATCACCACTTTTAGATCAACATCAGTTTTTGAAAACTTCAATATCATAGGAGTCATTCATTTGGGTTGTCAAGGGAAGTGGGGTGGTATTTATGTAGTTAATTATTTGAATAACTATCATTTTTCTCTGCAGCTTACATCAGTTCATGGCAGGCCACGCTTGGGTTCACTGGTGCCAGAGGAAACTCTTTTGGAATTCTCTATTGCAGGTGTTATTACTAAACAACCCTTTCGTCTGCCATGCCATTAGATATAAATTATGTATGTAAATTATCATACATGTACTTTAAAATTATGAAATATGCTGACTACATCATCTTTTACATAGAAAAAGCAAAAATGTATGATTGTGTCTAACCTTGCTTTGGTCCATGGACTCAAGGGTCAGGTCACTAAATAAATATAGATATATTGACCATGCAACATTAAAGGGGCCATGATTGGCAGCTTTTAAAGCCAGCTGAGGGACAATATTAAATATGCTAGTAAGTACAATTATAAATTATTCTTCATGCTAGGTTTTTAACGCAGTGCTGGAACCAGTTATGTCATCATGGTATTACTTTTGTTGTGTTGAACAGGCTTGCAAGCAAATGGTCTAAAAAAGAATATCTTTGGGAAACCCAGCCCTTATGTCAAACTTTCCATCATGCCATCCCGGCGACACCTCAGGTCATGGAAACAGCATCATGGACAAATTGCCAAGACGTCATCACAAACCAATACCATTGATCCAAAATGGAACAGTGAGGTGAGTGCATGACATGAACACAGTAGAAAAGTATGTTTTTCTATGTATCTGCAAAGATCATGACTGTAATGCTGCATACTGTATATAAAGAAAAAACACTGTTAAGATACATGATATGTTGTAGTTCAAATTGTTTGGTTTAAAATGTTTCAAACCAGTTCATTTTTTTTCCTTTGTGCAGTATTCATTGTCATAATCTGAGACAAAGGGAAAATACAAATCAAACTGGTTTGAAAAATTTTAAACCACAACATATACAACACATTCTTTTTTTCTCTTTCAGGAGTTTGTGTTCCTGGGTGGCGCTGATGATCTGTTGGAAGTTGAAGTGCGGAATAAGTTTTCAGGTACACGACCAGCCTTTAGTCGATTCCTGGGAAAACTTACTGTTCCTCTTGTGGATCTCTTTGGGTGTCAAAGAAACAGGTGTGTTTTTTGTGTTGTTGGTATGTTATTGCTTTGATTATGTTATTTCATTCATTTATTATAACTTTGATAAAAACTGATGGCTTTCTATGATTTGCAAAATGTTGTGTTATATAATTGACATGTGACTAGCAATCCAATTTAACATTTCATTGCAAGGCTGTACGGTTTTTTTTCCAGAGTTAAATTTGTTGCATGAATGAATAAAAGGGGATACATACGTTATACTAGATTTATTTATTGAATATGTGAAGTATATGAAAATGTTGTAGTTTTTAACTACATCCCATGATAATTGCAATGCCCTTTTAAATTATTATTTTTTTCATCTACAGTTCAAATATATTAATTTTTTTTATTTGTGTCCCATCTCTTTATCTTAATTGTTCAATTTTTATTTTTCCTTTGTTTTTGTAATATAATTATGGTAATGTATGATAATATGTATAAAACAACGGAAAATAGAAATTGAACCAAGGATAAAATTGAACCAGTTCATTATATGTAACAACAGTTGGTTGATAGCTCATTTGGTGGAACATTTTACCATTTTACAGAAGTTAAGGGTTTCAATCCCATTCAAGTCTAGTATTTTTTATGCTCTCTTTTGACAGTTGCTTTGATTGTGTATTCTAAAAAACTGTTTGGTTTTAAGTTAAATTATGGTGTCATATTTTTTAAATGACTATTCTCTGAGTCTTCTCTGAGACTCAAGCTTAAGTATGGAATGTTCATTATTATTTATTAATTATGTATCACACCATACTTACCAGGCCAGAAGAGTTTACAAAAGCACTTGGTAGAAGAACACCAGCTGATAGAGTACAGGGAACCATTACAATAACAATCACTATTATTGAACCAACAAGCAGTCCTACAGGTGAGCTAGGCTGGCAGCACAGTAAAAGATGAATGGTTCACTAAATTGTTGGGCCTGATTTCCAGTTGTGCCAGGATAATTGAGTAGATGCTCATTGCCACAAAACCAAACCAATACTACCAGACCTGAAACCCTCTTAATTCTAGTAAAATAGTTTCCTACAACTGCAAAGAAATATTCAGTTTTAAATTCGGTTGAATGTATATGTGTTACATTTTATAATAGCTTTGGAAGAGTGCTTGAGGAGAAAACTTTGAAACTGAAAGGTTATAAATAATGTCATAATTGTCTTATTGTGTCTTGCATCAATCAAAGATATGCTGCATGCATTTTGTCATATTTTTGTTAAAAAGTATTTGCTGAAAGAAGTTAACTTTTTGTGCTGTCACAGTAATTTAATTTGTAGTTCACAAAAATGTTTTAATTTCAAGATTGTTGTGGTCTTGGTGAGTCCAAATAATGTAAACCTTCATAAAACAGAAATTCAAGAACTGTTTAAAACCATTTTAACACCTTTGATTAACTTAGAATGACTGCTAACATGATTCTGGATTGTGAATTCGAATTGGAATTGCAAATCTTTCACATCTTAAGTTTGACTAAGGATGAAGCTGTAATTAAATTGCAAATTCAAGGGCCATAGGATTGTCAGTTGTAAGGAGATTGTTAATGTCACCCTTACTAAACAAAGTCTAATTTTTATTCAGTCATTTAATATTTATTACTGTGAAAGCTTAGCACAATGAAAACTACAAATTTGATAATTATTATGTTAACCATAAGGTAAGTCCGTTGAGGGGTATTGTTCTGTAAAATGTTTGAGATTCTAAATTTGTTGTTTGGATTTCTATAGAAGATGTGTTTGATTTGTTTCAGTGGAACATTTTATATTCAGCTAGTAGAGTTACATGAAAAATAACCAGTTATGTTGAATAAAATATGATACAAAGAGTGACACATTGAGGCTAATTTACACATCCAACATACCAATATTTATCGCCCTGATTAGTGGGTTCAATTGCATGGACCAATTTACACAATTGTACAGTTGATTTAGTTTTTTTGGTTAGTGTAGCATGTGGTGAAAATCAGGCTAGTTGAAAGATCTGAAAACTGCCATGGATTTTTACAAATCAGGCCTATTTTGTCTGCTCACTCATTTTCTTTGTCAAATTGGCCTGAATCTGCCTGAGTGTCCAATCTCTATACATGTAATTTGGCCTTTGTGCATTTTACTTCTTGAATTACCAAGGATCCGAAGTCAAGCACAAAAGGTTTTTTATCATTGATTCAGTGCAGGTTTAATAAATTATTAAAAACATACCTTTTGTTAGTACTGTAACGTACTTCACAGGCATATGTGTATTTATGGCCCATATTTATCCAAATCAGCTTTATTTTGGCATACACATACAACCTGTATTCCATGTAAGAAACATGTTAATTTATTATGTGCTGGTTTTTTGTACATTTAAGGTTTTAATTTGAAGAGTTACCTTCAGTTAATTTTCCTTGAACCTGATCGATTTATACAAAAGGAGTTGGTTTCTTTTCTTTTCTTTTTTTTTTTTTTTTTTGCTTACCGGTATGTAGGCAACAGTTACCTCCCTTGAGTAGCCTCAATTTTTTTAAGGAAAAAGAAATGAGTAGTTTTTTTAAATTTAAGCTTTTGAATCAGAATACAGTACAAACATGGAAACATGTTTCTTTTGTGATATCCAGTCTCTGCAAGAAAATAGAGCTGATTTGGCACAATTCAGATTTCAAGACCAAAAATGAATTAATAGCCTTCTTGCACCAAGCCTTTCAATAAATTGTTTCTTTCAACAAATAGTGAAGTGAAAATGCCCAGCTAATTACAATCATGTAATTCACTCAACAATATGATAGAGTGCTGTTTACTGGGAGTAATTTGTACATTCCACTTTTGACAATGGTTTGCACAGTGGAATATGTTTCTTGCCACGTGTGTTGCATTTATACGATTGGCAGATGTGAAACAAATTTAGTAAAACATTTTCCAGTGTAACACTACATTTAAAACAGTATTTGGTGTGATATTGTGTTTTGTTGTCTTTTAGGTGCTGGAGCAAGTCAACAGGAGAACATTCCCCCTGCCACACCCTCTGGTACTCAACAAAGCAACCCATTGTGTGCTTTGTCAAACCCATCACTGATGTCTTCTGCGCCAAACATTTTACAGCCTCTGACCTTGAATTCCAGTAATGGGCTTCTTGAAACCATCTTCCCAGTTGACCACACCGTATCCCCTTATTCCCCGCTTGCGCCAAGTGCACAGGAGAACTCCAGTGGTGATGCTGCAAATTGTCGACGGCGACTAGCTATACAGTCTAGACCATTTTCTGAGCTTTATTCAGAAGAAGTTGTTCCCTTGGATTCTGATATTACAAGTCCAGAGATCTCTGATAATTGTCAAGAGGTGAACAATGAGAATGTTATTAATGACAATGTAACAGCAAATGTGAACAATGTGCTTGACATGAGAACTTCAACTAGTGTATCAAATTCAGTGGACACTGAACCTTCTGGTGGAGCAACAGATCAATTGGCAGGTTCTGATAATGTACATTTAAGTGATGGCAGTGGAGGTGAAACTTCAGTGTCAGCCCAAGAATCTTGTCAAAACAACCAGGATTTGGAAACTCAACGGATGGACATTTTAGAAGAGACTGAGGGTGTTTATGACTCTGATCTTGCCACACAAATTCCTGTAGTTAATGGTGCAATTGATGGGATTTTGACCAGTGTAGGGCAGAGGGTCAGTATAGGAAGTATTGGAAGTATTGAGCTGACTGAGGACTCACCACTGAGGATCTTGGAGGAGTCTGAGAGAGTGCGTGAGGAGGAGTTTGCTCTGTCAAGTGAAAATCTTCTTCAAGAGGATGAACTTGAACAAATGGATGTTACTGATGATACCACTGTAGCAGGAGAAGATAGTTCACTTAGTAATACAGACGGTTCCATGGAGGATGTATTGAATAGTGGAACTGGCATGGAAGAGTCCGCTCATGAAAATGGTTCCACAGAGACGCAACCAGTGGGGTACCAAGTAACAGAATTGCTTGATGTAGCCAGTGGTTCCCTTGTGGATGAGGATGAAGATGATCTTCTTTTGTCAGCTCTAGAGGAACATGAAGGTTCTCATTCCCCACTACCTGTTGTTGAGTGTTTATCAGGACCTTCTGTTGCCACTGTAGTGTTAGAGACACAGACTCAAGCGGAGGTAGTAACTACTCCCGAAGAATCCCTTGAGTCACAGTCAGAACATTCAGGTCATGAATACTCAACACTTAATTCACAGTTAACAACCGAGACCTCAGATCAGCAGCAGAGGGTTAGTGAACAAGACGTGTCAATGTCTCTTCTTGAGTTTGTAAATCACATTGTTGGTAATGATCACGCAGAGCAGAGTAATGGCAATGAAATGATCATTGAATATTCTGAGGACAGTACACAAGGTGCATCTTCAACTGCTTCCAGTGAAAGAACTTCAGAGGCTACTCTTGTAGATTCATCGCTAGAGACTGGTGGAGCGATATCTTCTGTAACTCTTCCAATGGAGGCAACAGAGCCTGTGTGCTTGAATGCTGCATCACTAGAGTCTCCTTCTTCATCCCAAATGTTAGTTGATTCCCCAGATATTGTTACAGTGGATAACAGAATGACTGATGATGGTCCTGACGCTCAACAAAGACCTTCAAGAGGTAAACGTCTGTCGCGGTCCAGTAGTGATCCACGTAGCACTCACTCTAGGAGACGTGGAGAGAGATTACGAAATGATGATGGAGCTGCAAACCAAGGAGAGAGTTCCCCAAGGCTTTCTCGTCCACCATTTGTCAGAAGAATCACTGAACCTGTCACAGGACAAACAAATTTCACGCATCCAGTAGCAGTGACTGTAAATAGTGGGAACGATGTGTCTGTTTCATCATCCCAGGACACAGAACTAGCTAATACAATGGTTGCAACTACCACAGTAACAGCACCTGTATCTCCAACAGAATCTGTTGTAATGGCAGTGCCGCTCTCCCCACCTCCCCAGCGCACCACACCAACTGGATTGGCAGCTGTTGTTGTAGCAGATGGTGTCGCGGAACCTGAAGCCCTAGTCACACCATTGCCATCACCTGAGTTTAGCTCTGAGCAGGGAACGCCTACACTTGATATCCTATCTGCTGCCGTTGCAGTTTCTTTGAGTTCAGGAGTAAGCACAAGCATTGGAAATGAATCGCCAAGAACAACAGATTTGTCAAACGATTATGCATTGGTTATACCAGATGAAGATAGGCAACCATCATCTGCTCCGTCGACATTGCAGAGAGATGCTATCCCAGCCAATGCTACTGTGTTGACAAATAGAACACGTTTAAGGAGTTTGTCACAAGATTCACCCTCGTCAGTCATTTATGCAACTCCTGTATCAGGAAGGAGTGGCGAGTTTAATGGTAGTTCAAGTTTTCCTAGACAAAGTAGCACAGCAAGAGTCACTGCACTCTCAGGGAATCAAAGACGGAACAGTAGCAGTGATGGTTTCAGCTCAACACAAACTAGGGCTGTTCCTGAACAACCACAGCCTTTACCTCCAGGTGATAATCGTGCTGTGTCTGCGTCGACTTTATCTGCTGCTTTAGCTAGAAGAACTTCTTCACAAGATTCTGAACAATCCAGATCTGAGAGGGTTCCCAATAATTCCTCCCTTGGTGCTACATCTCTGCCAGGACCTAGTACTAACTCAAACAGTGATTTAAATCAATCACACCAAGCAATACAGACCTTGCTTAGGTCGTACTGTGTTAACTCGACACAAGGGCTCCCTGGACCCTCCACTGTTGGCCAGCCAACAACATCCTCCACCCCAGTAAAGGAAACTGAGCAAGGTAGGAGAGCACCTGTGACAAATGCCCGCAGTGGAAACAGGAGAAGCTCAGGACAGAGGCATCAAGGTCATCCAGTGTATGTGTCCATTCAGGATCAACAGCAAACAAGAGAACAGCAAGCTCGACCTGAACAGCAGACTGCTGAGGAAGAACCTCTTCCTTCAAGTAAGAAATGTGAAGTGTGTCACTTTATTTGCTGTACTTTCATCTTTTGATGGAGCTTACCTTACTGTGCTTTTCAATAACATGCGGACTCTGAAGTTCAAGATTCAACCAACCATTATGTTTTTCACTGCCATCAATCACTGCAGCTGACCTCTAAAAACACAAAGGCATTTGGCTCAACAGGGTCAAAAGGTCACGTTTTTGTGCGCTGTGTTTGGTGGATTTTAATCTACTTTGTTGGTTTCTGTATTTTTGCAATCAACTGGTTGTCGCTGTAATTATGATTGACAGCAGTAAAACATACAACTCGTTAGTTGGGGTTGAAGTTCAGAGTCTATAATTATGTTATTGAAAGGAGCAGTAAGGCCTTGAGGTTACTATTTTGCAACTCTTAACTTTCATTTGGCAGTTGGGAAAATATTTTATCCAGCTGCAAGCAGCCAGGCTTTTCTACATGTAGTCATCAAGGACTCCTACATGGGTGTACCTTACATACATCTTGACTAGTTAAGCTACAACATTGAAATTTCAAAGGTATATAGATTGTCCAAGAATAAGTGAGGTTGAGCTCCAAAAACTAAGCAGATGGCATCATATGATGTAGCAGTATGTCATGAATTAAGAACAGCAGCCATCTTGAATCCACGATTTTGACGCTCTAGATTTTTCCAGCACTTCAGAGTATCAGAAATGGAAAAACCTTGAGATTCCGGTGTTTTAATAAATTGTGAAGTTTTTAACACGGTTTGGATTTTTGAAAAGTTTAAAGGTTGTGTGTGTGTAAAACATTGCCAGATGCTTGGACTTTGCTGTAAGATTTTAGTAACTTCTGAACTGAGAATGCTTTACAATTACCACATTTTACATTGTGTGAAGCCATCTGACACTTTTAGCAGGTTATAACTTTTTAGAATTAATGCAACAACTAGCATTCCACCCAAACAATTACTAAATTTGCTGAAGGTAGTTGTCGCAAAAAATAGTAACCTTGAGGTGTTGTTTGTGTGCTTGATTGACCTGATTATTTAGAGCCATGTTAGCCTGGAGGAGTCAATGAACATGGGAATGTTGGCTGTTTGATTGCCTGTTATTGCATGCCGACATGTAGTATTTGGAACACAAACAGGAGGTTGTCAAGCATTTATCAAAAAATAATATTGTAAAATAACGCTTTACCTTTCATTGACCGTTATTATGAACTAGTTCTCATTTCAAACAACGTATTTACAATTCTTCGTTAAAAACAGTTTCAAAAAGAAGACGTTTTTTCCAGTTGTTTGACAGTCACCATAAATGTTTTAATACTCTGTTTCTGTCTCCTCCGGAATTGCAATATTTCAAAAACGATTTTGGTGTCATACGTTTAAAGCATTAATGGAGGCTTCGTTTTTTAGACTGGGAGAGAGGAGTTGATTCTCATGGAAGGGTTTATTACATTGATCATGTCAACAGGACAACCACATGGGTCAAGCCTACACGAAGTAAGAGAGTACCTTTCTACTACATTTACGTCAATACGTGTTATTTACCTTAGTACACTTAGTACCGTTTATCTGTGTTTGCTCCTCTCCAATGCTATTTGTCATTAGACCCTGAAGAGAAACCGGAAATACAGTAATTGGGATATTTATTGATTCTAAGCAGAAAAGATGATAGGGATTTCAAATCACACATGTGTTCACGACTGTCACCTTTTTCCAAGTAATGTTTAAGAAACGAGCAGGAGTGTTTTATCGGTTTTAAGCCGAGTGGTTTTAGACCCGATAAAACACGTGCTGTGAGTTTTTCGAACGGCTTCAAAAACATTCCTGAAAAAGCGTGTGTCAATAGAGTTCATAACAATTATGCTTTTGTGAACGTTGGAAATTAGCATTCGAGAAAAACACCGCATACTAATGAGGAGTGTTTTATCAGCTGATAAAACACCGCATACTAATAAGGAGGAGGTTTATCGATATAAAGTCACTGCAAGGGATAAATTATCGACCATTTGATAGGTCAATGGGATAATGAAATATTAATGAGTTTTTAAATTCTTAATAATGATCTATCATGGTCTGCATTATAAATACATCGAACAATAGACCAACGGACTTTTGACTAACAAAAGACGGATCAAATTGCACCGATCACTTTTTACAGTCTTCACAGCCAATAACACCACGTGCGGCTTAACTGACAAACGACGAATAACATCTCAACTTCGTTGACACACCAGGTCAACAACCAGAGACATTTATACCATCTACTGACGTTCCACATTTTACTGGACTCTTAAGATGACTTCCGCTCAGGTTGTCCAAACGTCAGTCAATAGAGAGATTTTGCATCGCGTTTACGTGAAACGGCAAACGTCACCTTGCCGTTTCACGTTTCACGTAAAATAGCGTGAACCTTTCGACTTTAGCTTTAATTTTGGGAGTTTCGATGAAGCTGTTCTGCGACTCACTGTGGTGAGTTCATGAAGAAAAGTGCGGTAAGGAGTGAGTTATGAAGGATTTTTAAACATCAAACTTAATTTGCCCTGGTATGACTTGCCGGAAAAACTATTGGGGTACTTGTTTTCAACTACAGTGGAAGCCCGTTAATACGACCACCTTCGGGCCGTGAAAATGTGGTCGTAATAACGGAGTGGTCGGATTAACGAGGTTGTAAAACTAAGGAAACGACTGGACTTTCAATTCGTTCAGGGCGCAAATAATGGTCGTAATAACGAGGTGGTTGTAAGGCAGGGTTCTACTGTAACTACTTATGTGTATAAGAAAAAAAGGAAGAAATACTTACGTAGTTCTCACGTAGACGGCAAATGCGAAATCAGATAGCCTGTTTTCACGTAGAAACGGCAACCGGCAAACGCGAAAAATGGCGGGAAAATCGTGGTCACGTGGTCATTTTTGCCGTTCGCGTTTAACGTATACGCGATGTAAATCTCTCTAATGTCATCTCAAACCGTCAGGACTACACGCGCTCGGATGATCATAGTTTACGTCCTTATGACAACTGTTGGGTTCAATCCATTTTTTTACAATAACTGTCCAAATTCTCGCACGCTGATTGGCTCGTAGCTATTGTCTATAAGAGTACAGACAATAAAAATGACGTCAGATGTAACGCGCGCGCTTTCTCAACGAATAAAATAGTCAATTCCGCTCGTACTTTTTCCATGTTGTTGTAAAAAACAAATCGACGGCAGTTTTCTATGGTCTATACTCTTATAGACCATAAAATGACGCCATAAAACGTCCAAAACTTGGCAGTGAAACCACTCGCCTGCGGCTCGTGGTTCCACTTGAGTTTTGAACATTTTTTGACGTCATTTTATGGTCTTCAAGAGTATAGACCATAGAAAACTGCCGTCGATTTGTTAAACAGATAAATACATACAAAAGGTAGAGGCATTTTCTTGAACAATAAATAAAGCTAAATGTAGTGCCAAACATCTCTTACAGATGCTCCTGAAAGTGAAGCAAATATGAATGACATGAACACACAGTGGCAAAGCTTGGACAGAAGGTAAATTTTATCAGCTACACCAACTCTTCATTTTCTTAATGCCTTCCTTTTCAAGAACCTCTACAGTCCGCGCCAAACTGAGTGCTAAATTTCTTGTAACAGCCATATTTAGTCTCCCCTTGTGGCGATTCACGTGTGGGTGGAAAGTCTAACCGTATAAACAATAAACGTGTTTCGTAACAAACCCCATTGAATGGGCACTGAATAAAGATATCGATGGCTAGGGGGCTTTATAGAATGTTGGAAGGTAGCACCCGAGTGAAGTGAGTTGTGAAAATTCAGCCGTAAATAACCCATGTCGACAAACTGAACTTTCATTTTTTTTTCCGTCAAGGTATCAAAGCTTTCGACGGACACTGCGTGGTCGAGGAAGCCGTCATTCACGTGTACCGCTTCCTGTGGACATCAACAGAGAGAGTCGGACAGCAGGCGACTCAAGCACCAGTGGGAGTCCAGAAACTGGTGCTACTTCATCCAGTCCTTCGTCAACAGCCGCATCTTCATCTCAAGCACCATCTACTCCTTCCACTCCATCTTCATCACGCACCCCCTCCACTTCTTCTGGATCTACTCCATCATCCAGCTCTTTAGCGTCAATGTCAAGAGCGGCCAGTCTTTCACATTCACCTGCAGTGAAGTTCCTCAGAAGATCCGACTTTATCGACTTTCTAAAGAGTAAAGGGGTATGCGTGTCAATTTTGTATGTACTTTGTTATGTAAACACTGTTTCAGTATTAGACTGTCACCACAACAGTTGGTTTGCATCGCCGCCATGTTGGTGTACAAAACAAGAGAAATGAGACGTTTTAATGTAATTTTTAATTCTTGGATCATCAGGTCGCAGGCCAGTACTATTTCCAAAGTCAGATGTTGAAACTGATAGTGTCCAAGATCAGAAGTGAACCAAGCCAGTTTGACCGGTATGTTAACTAAAATTTTAATTTCCACACTTTGGAGTATCGTTTTGCTGTATCTTTTTAAAAAAGAACCTTACGATTTTAAAGTTTGCACCATTTTAATTGTAGTATATCTGTCTCTTTTCCAAGCTATTGTCATCAAGTGGAGCTTGTCAGGTTTCTTAATCAGTTCGCTGATCCTCAGATGGACATGCCGCCTGGATGGGATAAAAAAGTCGACCAGTCCGGACGGGTAATTAAATTCTCCTTTCTTGTCCTTACTTTTTTCTTATAAAAGTACTGGGGAGAAGAAAGAAAATTCACCTTGGGTGATCATATCATTAATTCTCACGACCTCAGAAGTTGAATAAGTGTTGATATTACAAGGAGAAATTTGAGGCTTGGTTTGTTTTTTACATCTCGGTTGACTCTACTTTGTCAGCAACAGTTAATATCCGCCTGGATGGGATAAAAAAGTCGACCAGTTCGGACGGGTAATTAAATTCTCCTTTCTTGTCCTTACTTTTTTCTTATAAAAGTACTGGGGAGAAGAAAGAAAATTCACCTTGGGTGATCATATCATTAATTCTCACGACCTCAGAAGTTGAATAAGTGTTGATATTACAAGGAGAAATTTGAGGCTTGGTTTGTTTTTTACATCTCGGTTGACTCTACTTTGTCAGCAACAGTTAATATCCTTCAAAACGTCGTTCATTTTCGTTTTTGCTCTGTAACGAGATTTTCCAGTAACCGCCAAGCTACTTTCAACACGTCTCACGCAATTATTCACTATGAAAAATTTTAATAAACTATTTGCGAAATACACGTGACTGCTGCAAAGTGCAGGAAAGCACAAGAAGATTCGAAAAACACTCTTAGTTTTAGCTTTTCACCAGCTTTCCGCAAGAGGTAAAGTCTGCGCTAGAGTGGTTATAGCAAGTAGCAGTAAATCTAATGTTTATCGTCGTTTTAGGCCGGTAGATTGGTACATATTTGTTTTAACAGGATTTGTTTCTTTGTTACAGCTCTATTTTATTGACCACAATTTAAAAACAACGACATTCATTGATCCACGCCTTCCTGTTGAGGAGACCTTTTCAAGACGAAACCGCTCGGAAACCGAGGTATCGAATCTGCTTCACTCACATCCTCGGAGACCCAGGGGCAGTTAGTCGGGTGGAAGAGATTTTCGTGGGCGAAAGTTAGAACGGGAGAGCCCCCGTTCTTACGATAAACTTTCGCCCACGAAAATCCCGTCTTCTCGACTCACTGCCCCTGGGTCTCCGAGGATGCTTCACTCAACGCTAGTTTGTTTGACAATTGCCCGTTCACACAACAATTAGTAAGTTTACCAAGTTTGGTTGTTTCATTGTGTAGTAACCAGGCTGTGACTTGTCAAAGGTCGCCCAAATTCCATACAAAGTCTCTAATTGTTCCGGATTTTGAAAGCATTCTACATGGTTGCAATCTAACAACAGAACCTCAAACTTGGTAAACTGACTAATTTCAATGTGATCTTCCTTATGATTTGACTTCGGAACAGGCAATTTTTATTCCTCTGAAGGGTCGCTTGACCTGTTGTTACATGAAGCCCTATAGACTTGGGTCATTCAAGATAGATTTAAATGTGGATTTTAGTTTGTGACGCGTGACTCGGTTTAATTGTAAAGTTTTTGTTTCTCTTTCAGCCTCCGAGTCGACGTGTACGTGTTCCTCCGCCCAGGCCACCTCCACCAATAACCCCATCTCGGTCAAACAGTCTTACGAATACAACACCTTTGAGTAAGTAGAGAAGTCAGTAATAAAGTTATAATTAGTTTTTCAACATGACGACCGTCAACGCAGTAACCAGAACATTCTTCGTGACAGTGTGGTACAAATTGTCACCAGAAAACTGAGACATTTTTATGCCAGTAGAGAAATTTAGAGTTACTTTTACGGCAAGCGGCAGAAATGACCACATGACCATGTTTATCCCTGATTTCCCGCTCGCTGTTTGCAGTTTCTCCGTGAAATTGAGTAGTTTTCACGTTAGCATCAGAAGCCAAAATTATTTTGCGCTATTCTCATCTTTGAACTCGTCTTTTTTTTTTTTTTCAAGAAAACATAAACACGAATCTCACTATTATTGCCGTTTGCCGTAAACGCGTTTCTAAATCACTATTGCCTCAGTTACTCGACATACAAACGTCCGTACATTTTTCAGTGAAGATTCGTTTCCTTGAGTGCGTCTTACTGACTTTGTAAAATCCATGTGATATCGACGACTGATAGATTTCTTCTCTCCGTAGCTTACAATCAGCAAATTGTTGGATTTCTGTCCCAACCAAATATCGACGATATACTTAAAGACAAATATCCAGCTTACAATCGAAGCGCCACTTTAAAGTGAGTACCTTACATGTAGTTCACCAGTGGATCATCACTGCATCAATTAATCATCTCTAGAGCTCCTGGGGAATTCTTGGACTAACTTTTTCCCTTCTCAAACTGCAATAGGGCCAATGTGAGAAGAGTAAAAACAGAGGGCGAAGGGGCGCTTTCGCGACTATCCAACAACCTCGATTTTATAATGCTGCTAAGGTAATATGAAGGCTTTTATGAAACCTCTTTTTTTTTTTTTAGCTCATCATGAATGGTTTTCCATCTTTCCCAATATACACAGTGACTGAATTTCTTGACACCAAGTAGGATTAACGTCAGATTCCATTAATTTTGAACTTTCTTTTCGATACAGTGTTATGGAGGAGAGCATCGTGTCGTATGTTCCTGCAGACGTTGTACAAACAGCTGAGCCGACTTCGCGCCCTACGTCACCATCGCGCTCCCAAGCTACTCTTACAACCAGATCAAGAGCAGGCACGACCGAACCTCCTCTGAAGGGTTGGTATTTGGCCAAAATTTTTTGTTAATATTATTCGATTCACGGCTTGAACCCTTAGTGAACAGATCGTCTGTAGAAGACAACTGGTTTAAAAAGGGAGAGTTGTCACTACAGTAACAACCCGCGTGTAAGAACCTAGTGGTTTAAGAACCTGCTGGCAGAAATATGCCATTTTAATACCCAAAAATATAAGAACCTCTTTAGCCAAGCAAGATCAAGCAGGTTCTTATATGTGGGTAACAGTTAAATTATGACAAACATTTTAACCAAGGAGTTTGACTCTGAGATTGCAAATTTATATTACAAGAAAATACCAAAGTGTACTTTAATTTCTACAACAAAAAAGTACCGTGGTGAATAAATACTGTATATGTAAGGACCAATTCCAAGTTTATTTATTTTTCTGGTAATCAACAACTATATCTCCTTCATAGAAATAAAGAACCTAATTAAGAACCTACTTACCCTAAATGTCCTAAAATTACCAAAAACTACCTCAAAATACAAGAACCTATTTTGCCAGACTTCAAAAAATGAAGGTTCTTACGCGCGGGTTTTTACTGTATTCTTATCTATGTACTATTTTTTCAAGAAAACGTGAACGCGAATCTCACGTTTGCCGTAAACGCGATTCTTAATCTCTCTAATGTCTTTATTCACTTCATTCACGTCTTGTTGCATTTGTTCAAACAGGTGCAATGGCTGAATCTAGTTCGAGCTCTAGTCCTGCTCCTTATAAACGTGACTTTGAGGCCAAAGTTCGATCCTTCCATCGCCAATTGTACCATAAGGGTTACGGACAAGGTCCTCACAAAATCAAGTAAGTCAGTTGTTATGAATGCCTGCCTCTTCCACAGGCCCCTCCCTTCTTTATAAGGGAGCGGAGCATGGGAACGAACGCGAAGCGGGGGCTTTTCATTCTCGCCCCCAGAGCCCCAACGTTTTTTTTTTTTTAATTAATGAACGAGTGGCTCTGGGTCCATCCAAAATATCTTTTTTTTTCATTCGCTGTCGAAAACCTGATGCGCTATAAGGTGAAAAATGCTACGCTTCTGCGCATTTGTCTTTACTTCCTAATACTGAGCAGTACTGAGCAATAATAATACTGAGCAAGCGCAATGGTAATTTATCACACTGAGCGTGCGCTACCGGATGTCGTGAAATTCACGACATCCGGTAACGGCTGTTACCAGGGCCTATGATCCAGCCGCTGACCAGAAGATCGTAGGTTCTGGGAACGAGGATGGGGGCTTTTGGGAAGGAGAAAGCGCGCACCCGCTACCGCGCGCTGCTGTTTCGAGCGAGTGACTGGGTACGAGGCTATACGACTGCTACCACTTTTCTGCTATGTTCTTCAATTTTTCATCAAATTTCTTGGAAATATTTGATATTATCGACACTTCCAGTCAGGGGGAGTTGCAAAGCAAGCTTATCTCCAGCAATGTGGGCTACAACAGCAGTTGTGATCACTTGACTTATGTCGTTATCATCACCCATACAGGTTGAGTGTACGGAGGGATCATATATTAGAAGACGCCTATGACCAAATTATGAAGGAACCTGCAAAAGCGCTTCAAAGAAACCGCTTGGAAATACAGTTCACTGGAGAGGAGGGGTAAGAAGTAGTCGCCAGCTGTATTGAGTTCAGTGAGCAGATGATCCAAAAGCACAGAGAACTTTAATGTAAAGAGTAATCACGAACCCAGATGTTAGCGAAGCAGGGATGGCGCAGTTGTGAGATCACTCGCCTCCCACCAATGTGACCCGGGTTCGATTCCGATAATTTTTTCCAGGTACTCTGGTTTTCTTCCCTCCACAAAAACCGACATTTCTTAAATTCCAATTCGACCAGGAAACGGTCAGTGGATGAGAAGAGCCACTGAAATTCCCATTAACTTGATCTGTCATTTGATTCGGTTGTCCTTTATTTCTCTTTACCGTGTTTTGTCATATCATGTGTGTTTTAATATCGTTTAAAACCGTTGAAAAACGGATATTTCATTCCATTTTGAGACCCTTGAAACGAAAATGCGTTTCTAAGACTGTGAAACGAAAAAAGACCACTCACAGCTTTCGTCGTCTGCGATTACCCCATCCCCCATCTGACCATAGTATGCTTAGCTACAATCTTGGATAATTCAAATGAGAACCTAAGACCAACCCCTCCCCTCCCCCATTTTAATGATTGAAGAATGGCTCGATTTGCTTTGCGCGCGAATTCATCATTGATTTGGGGGGAAGAGGGTTAATTTCTTTTTGTATTCTGTCCAAGATTGTAGAATTTTCCTACTTGCTCGATATCGAAACTCAGTTAACACCTTTGTATTGCCCACTAGATTGGACTATGGTGGACCTGCGAGGGAATTCTTTTTCCTTTTGTCTCGTCAAGTGTTCAATCCGTACTATGGTCTGTTTGAGTATTCAGCAAACGACACTTATACTGTCCAAGTCAGCCCGGTGTCGCTGTATGTAGACAATGCGCATGAGTGGTAGGTCACGCCTTTTTTTTCTATTAAATTCCAGCCCTTGTGCCTTTTGAATATAAAGTACATGTATATCCACCATACAGTGTATAGAAATGGTAGGAACTAAACCCCTTTCCAACATACCTATATCGTCAGATCCTATCATAGGGCGCTTTCCGGTCAGTCAGTCTGTAAATCGAATGCGTCATTTTGATAGGAATGGTGCTGAAAAATCTCGAAAAATAATCACTTCGTTCAAAAACTCATTCATAATTCATAAGCCCATTGACCTATCAAATGGTCGATGAAACATCACGTGCAGAGGTTTTAAAAGCCGATAAAACCTCCTCCTTATTAGTATGCGGTGTTTAATGTTTTTCTCGTATGTCAATTCCCAACGTTCACAAAAGCATCATTGTTATGAACTCTCTTGACATGCTTTTCCAGGAATGTTTTTGAAGCCGTTCAAGAAACTCGCAGCACGTGTTTTATCGGGTCTAAAACCACTCGGGTGCTCGTGTTTTAAATATTACATCATTACTCAGTTTTTTAGGAGGAGGTTTCGTTATTATACCTCGATTTTCCTAGTCTTCCTTGCCCGGTATTTAGCCAGTGTTTTTCTTTTTCTCTTTTTACAAACACACGGTTATGCCGTACACTTTCTTCCGTTTGAAGGTAATTTTGTGTTTCACGCCAATCCTTTTCCTTTTCTTTTTAGGTTCCGCTTCTGTGGGCGGATCATCGGACTTGTGATTATACATCAGCACTTGTTAGATGCTTTTTTCACGCGTCCATTTTACAAAGCTCTGCTTAGAAGGTAAAGTATTTCATTGCCAGATATTTCCAGTACTGAGTTGTATATGTTTGGCTAGTGTCGTATTCCTAACGTTATGGGCCGATGAATTCGAAACTTCAACGTCCCCCCCCCCCCCTCCCTCCTCCCCTGGGCTTTTGAATTTTTGCAGATTGGCTTGTTCAGATTCCCGCTTCCCGGGGCCAAAAAACCGTTCAAATGCTCCAGGAACTCTCCTCGAGGACAGATAGTCAATCAGTCAATCAAACACTATTCATGCTTTGGCCTTCAAAAACTGTCTTGAAGCCGTTTTGAGTGAACCATTCGCTCACAAAAGTGAAATCTTGTCCTTAAAAACTCAACTCCCAAAAACCGTGAAAAAACGCTCGCACGAATCATCAGTCTGCTGGACCAAAAGAAAACCCGGTTCAAATTTCCCATCCCGAAAAAATTTCCCACTCTCCGGGCACAGAACACGGTCAAATACCCGGGGGAAATCTAGGGGATGTTGAAGGTTCGAATTGGTCGGCGCGTATTAATTGATTTGTAAAACTTTCGTCGTTGCAGTCTGCTGCAGTGTTTCTTATGTTGATAATACAGAATTTGTTATGTTAAAGAAGGTTGTTTCGCGTTTTTAACTGATTGTATTCATTTTGCCTATTTCAATTATTTCAGTCTTTGTGACCTGAGTGATGTTGAAGCGATGGACTCACTCTTTCACCAAAGTATGACTTGGGTGATTGAAAATGATATCACAGGAGCATTAGATCTGTCATTTACAGTCAGTGAAGAGATTTTTGGACAAGTAAGGATAAAATAAATACCTACAGTTGATTACAATAGAAGCCATTCCCTATCTGACTCATTTTCCCGCCAAAAAGAGGAGCTACGCGCCTTTTATTTTCCTGGCAGCAAAACGAAAGCAGCTTACTATAAAGGATTGCGTAGAGCACTAGTGTGTTATATGTAGTATAATCAACCGTGAGTAACTTCATTTGTTATTCCCCTGTGGTGAGTTTGATGAAGAAGTTGGCTTTTCTTCTACACATTCCAATAATATACTTAATCGTCGACGAGAATGCTCATATACAACAAAGATATCCACTCCCTTCAGACACACCAATGCAAATTGCCTTTTACTTCTCATTGTTTATGCGTATACTGATTTTGGGGAACAGTTAAACTGCGTGGAACAATCGCAAAAATTTGCTATATTTGCGATTTTTGTTAATATTTATTTACTATTTATTTGCCGTTGAAGGCAAAATTCGTCTTGCTTTTGCTAAATTTTTAATAACAAAACTGACTAAAAAATAGTATAGATATAAAAATTTAGCAAAAGTAACAAGAATTCTACCTTCAACGTCAAACAAAAAGCAAATAAATATTGTTAACAAAAATGGCAAATATAGCAAATTCTTGCGACAGGTTTCAATCCTGGACATAAGTAGTGATCCAATGAAACTCAATGTGTTGTGATCCTTTGTAATTCACCGTCAAATGTAGCTGTTGTCTTTGTCTCTCTTCTCCGCAGGTGACTGAGCGGGAGTTGATTCCAGGTGGCAAAGAAATTGAAGTTACGGAAGAAAATAAACACGAGTACGTTGAACAGATGGTGAGATGGCGGGTGGAAAGAGGAGTCGCTGAACAAATGGAGAGTATTGTGAAAGGATTTAATGAGGTATTACAAACCTCCTTGTGAACCTTAACATCAAAGTCAACCTTTACCACAAACAGAAGTCGGCATAACTACTTTACCGGAAGGAGAAACGACTTTTACTAGCCATAAAGCAGAATGCAATCTGTAGCCTGCCTAGAGACGTCTCGTATTTCTTCCTATGCAGGCTACGCAATCTGGACAAGACGAACTTTTAGATTTTCCGTTGCAGGTTGTTAAAGCTGGACTCTTTTTAATTCTTCCATAATTTCTCGACAGGTGTTGGATCCTAACCTTATAAATCTGTTTGATGCCCGCGAGCTGGAACTGGTAATATCTGGCACAGCAGACATCGACATAGAAGACTGGCGAAAGAACACCGAGTATCGCTCAGGTACAAACACTTGCTACGCCTGCACTGTTGACCTGTAGGCGGTGTGGTCGACTGGTTAGAGGCGCGTGGACTCGTAATCTGGAGGCCCCAGGATCGAGTCCCCTCTCTGACCACTTTCATGGTAGTCCCTTGTTCAAAACATCGGCCACACTTTTTAAATAGCCAACTGGAGTGCCTTCCTGTCAGTTGGGATTTTTAAAGAGTGTCTGTTCTGTTTGTTCAAAGTATTTGTTTGATGTAAACGGCCCCACAAGCATCTAGTGTTAAATCTGACTGTATACAAATAAATTTGCTTTACTTTTACCTTTTATCCTCATTTGCTTAGTATTTCTTCTACATTTCTTTAGGTTACCATGGTAATCACAAAGTAATTAGGTGGTTCTGGAAAGCAGTGCGGTCTTTTGATAACGAGCAGAGATTAAGGCTGTTACAGGTTAGTTGTATGCTGTTTTTTATTTTGTTTTATTTTTTAATGCGTAGTAGCGGTGTTAAGTTTATTGACAAGGGAAGAGGGGTGGAAGTCGACGAGTTGTTTGAACGTACCTCCGGCGTCGTGACTGTAGCAGAAGCAGTTTTAAGGTTTTTTGTGTGTTTGTTTGTTTGGTTGTTTTGTTTTGTTTTTTTTTTGCGTACATTCCTTAGGTGGTTTCTGGTCACAGGTCGCAACCGCCTTTTTCGCCTAAAATAAACTCTGTTTTACGCGTAGTAGCTCGAACATTCCTCCTGCACTTTTAAATATTACTGGACTGCAAGCAGTCCCCTTTCATGGATAGTCGAGAGGTCGCGCGAAATAGCCGGGCGCGAAAAAAACTGGAGCGAACGCGCCTCTCCCCTAGTCTCTTCTCGTTTATTTCTCCTCGCTCCATTCTCGCTTGTGAGCGCACCCTCTCGACTAACCAGAAAGGGACTGCTTGCAGTTTCTTTAAATATCCGGCGTCATGACTGTAGTGGAAGCAACTGAGCTTTTTGCGTCCATTCCTAAGGGGCTTTCTGGTCACAGGTCACGAGTGCTTTTTTTTTTTTTCGCCTAAAATAAACTCTTTTTTACGCCTAGTAGTTCGAATGTACATCCTGTGCTTATCCGGCGTCGTGACTGTAGCAGAAGCAAATTGGAGTGTTTTGCGTCCATTCCTAAGATGCTTTCTGGTCACAGTTTTAGCGCAAGAATTCGTGAGCACTAATCCGTAAAAACCACATTATAATTGTCTACCCACTGCACTCCCATTTTGACGTAACCTTTGGAAAAAGTCACAGAACAATTGTATTGCTTATTCCACCAGACTTCCTCACTGAGGAAGTTTTAGAAATAGTCATACCTTGGGTTGGCCGGGTCACCAACTCGACAGCGACGATTAATCGGCTTCAGTGCCGGCGGTTTTTTCCACTGTTTATCTTACAAAATATGTTCTGTAAAATCAAAGAATGCAAAATCCAGACAATCAATGTAGCCGCAGTTGTTTGAAAGCCGATTAACGCTAATCCACGATAAAAATTAACCGAGTTTTCTTCTTTTTTGAGGCCGATTTTAAGCTAATGGTAAAACAAAGGCTATTAGTTAAAACTGAGGGACAAAAATGTTTTTGAAGAATCTTTATTGATCAGTAATGAAACTCGAAACAAAATTCACGTTAACCCAGGATTGGCTTAATCGGGCTTTGAACAACTGCACCCAGCTGCACTCTCAGTCATAAATGTTGAAACGGCCCCTCTATTTGTTTGAGTGAAAGAAACGCTGTGAACGCAACATTGTAGGAGAGGGGGTGAGCACGTGCTATATAGACAAGACGTGGTTTATCTGTGGTCTCAGTGAAGTGTTTCAACAAATTGACTGCATTTCGACATATTTTCATCGCCCGCTACTGTTGATATGATGGCAATCCGCCCTTTAGGCCGATTTAGACGGTACAACTTTTGCTTACCACTGTCGCATGCGACTTCTAGAGCGCACGCTGCTCGCGTCATGCAAAAAGTCGTACACAACTCTCTTCATTCAACATTGCCTATACCTACGATTGTCGTAGGATTTTAAAACATGTTTTAAAATCCTACAACATTTTTTGTGACGTACACGACAGTCGTAAGTGAGTTGTAGGTTTGATTTACACGAAATAATTTTGTGTCGTAGGCCTGTCGTAAGCTTGTCGCATGCGCAAAAGTCATACCGTGTAAATCGCTCGTTAAAGGATAAAGTGTATTTGGATACAAACTTTAGATTTCTGACTAGTCGGTTGCTACAGTTAATCTGGTATGTTTTCGCATTGTCTCAGGATTTCGCTTCACGGCTGAGCTTCCGGTGTGTTAAAGCGCGGCGAAAAAAATTGAAGAGCGGATTAGAATTAAAGAGTCTTTTAATATGAGGCCGTCTTGTCGTGGCTACTTTAAAATTAGCTATAGCCTGCAATACAGTCGGTTTTTCTCTTTAATCGATCGAAAGGCGCGGAGCTCCGAAAGCATGGATTCTCGCGCGCGACGAGCCTCGCAAGCATGCGAGGCGAGAAAACTTTTTCAGTATTGTTCAGTTTCTCTCCCCAAACCTTTTGTTTGAAGACCGCGCGCCCAACGCAAAAATACGACTGTTTTACAGTCTAAAGTAGTTAAGTTGTTACTACAGTCTGTATATAGCAGTTCTTCGGAACCTTATTGTTGAGGGTATAAGCTAACGCAAAAATGTTTAGTAATGTTATATTAATATATCCTGATATGTTGCATCGGGTATTTAATTGGCGCATAATAACTTACTAAAATTGTCATATACAACTTTTTTGTTCAAGGTGTTAGCATTTTAGAGGGGATCTTTACTTTTTAGGAGTTTGTATTACTTTTTGCAACTGCCATGTATATTTTTCGTTCAATCTCCTTGGGTTAACGTATTGGTTTGGGGCTTGTGTTTATCATTTTGTGTTTTTCCCGTTTGCAGTTTGTCACCGGAACCTCCAGTATACCTTACGATGGTTTTGCAGCTCTGCGAGGCAGCACAGGACCAAGAAAATTTTGTATTGAGAGATGGGGCGAATTCAGCAAGCTACCAAGGTAAGTTGATACAAAGGTTAGCCTTTGTGGAATTTTCCGTGCTAATCCGACAATCTGACTAGCCGTCTTATTGGTGGGTATTAGTTGATATTACATAACCCGCCTCTGAGTATTATTAGCAATCACATCAGCTGAGTGGTTCCCTGCTGCTACTACGCTATCAGCTCAGCGCTAATTGGAGAAGACTGTTACTTAAAATTAAGTGTTTCTCTTTCTCAGCAAGTAAAGTTTCTCACAATCCAGCGTTGTCTAGCAACAACAATAACAAACTTTATCGGCTTTATATATCTGCAGCACGAAGATTTCGGTTCTAATACAAGAGATAATCGGCTAATTATAAAACTTTAATGCTATAATAAAACTATTACCGCATTTAGCTCAAAAAGACTGACGCCTTCCCGATAAAGCGGCGGACGTACGTGCAAACCACTAATAAACGATACAGCCCTCAACAACTACGCGGTGCTTATACTAACAGTGTCAAGGTAAAAACGGAAAACGATACGGTTTGTTTGATATCAGCTATGGAGGAGGGAGCTGTTACCGTTGCTGTTAGCTTTTTTTTTTTTTTAAGATAGCTCGGAATTTATTCAATAAAGTTGTCTTTTAATGAGTTTTTAATGAGCGTCTCGTCCGAATAAACGCCGCCCTCGTATCAAAAAATTCGACAAATTTAGCAAGGGTTGTGGCGCATTATCGAGTCAATTTTATTGCGGTATTAGATTCACTTTGTGTAGTAAATCATGATAAGTAATGACTTGGATATGTTTGTCCAGTTTCTTCAGAGTCCGAGTTACCTCAAGGCATGCAGTACTTGCCTAATTAGTAACTTAAAAGCTTACTTCCGGTCTAAATTCCAACTTCACTGAAGCAAGCTAAGGTACCCAGCCCTTTTCCGTTTCCACGGAGATGCTGATGTCATGTTACTCCTCCGGTCTCGCCTGTATTTAAGCACGAGTCCCCTCAGATTTTTAAACACCCAGTTTTCCCTCGTTCAATATCCTTTGTTTATTTGTATATTGGAGCAATATTAGATTCTGCGGTTGATCATCTCTTGAGCATATAATATCAACCCTTTTTTATAATATTTAAAGTCGCCCTCCCCGGCGTTAGAAGTACTTGTATATATTGCCTTAACGGGTGCTGGCCGCTACTCACGGTATCTTTTCTAAGTCTCTTTTTCCTCTTCTATTGGAATACACCCAATCCCTTACTCTACTTCAGACCAGACCTTCATGCTACAGTAACACGTGTCTGACTCCATACAAAATACCATCAGGGAAGAGCTGGGGAATCGTGTACACAGAATGCTGATTCACTGGTGTACTCTATACCTTGAAATATTGATGCGATTAGTTTTCGCAACAGATAGCCTAGCCGCAATAATTCTGGTTATCACCTCCCACTAACACTTTCCCCCATACAAGGGTACCTTGTTTTTACTTACATTTTTTTCGGTGTTTTCTTGTTTGACTCTCAGGGCTCACACGTGTTTTAACCGGTTGGATCTTCCGCTGTATCGCACTTATGATGAACTCCTGGAGAAGCTCACCTTTGCTGTGGAGGAGTCAGAAACCTTTGCAATGCAGTAACCCGTCAGTTGAAATAATTGAATTGAAGTTATGTGAACTGATATTAGATTTTCAGTTTGTGTTTATATAAATCCGGCCGGCATATGCCTAAGGAGTCGTTTTGTTACTGTGCATCTCGAGATGGTCCGACGGTGCCGACAAATAACGAGGCTATTTTTGCACGGTTTATGATTACGTGGGAAAAGAAGATCCAAGCAAGGGCTGTTGGAATCCAAAAAGAAAACTGGGGTACCACGCATTTGTCTGAGAATTGACCTTCAATTTGGGCAGAAAATGCCGTGCATTGTTCTACATTTTAAAGCTTTTTAGAATTATTGTTGCTTAATTAGCTGAAAAACGAGTGGTTACTCCCAATTTTCTTTTTGGATTTCAATAGCTCTTGCTAAGATAAGCTTTTCCAGCATAGTCGTAAAAAGCGCAAAAATACCTCTGTATTAGAAGACACCGTAAGTCGCGGAGGACAGCTGGGATTTTCCCTTTGCCTCTCACCTCGGATAGGAAATTACTTGTTTGTGTGTTCCTATCTGGTCCATTAGACCACTAATTTGTCGGATTTGTCGCACGAATTTTTCTGCTTAGCGTAGGAAAAAATGTCTGCTGGAGATAAGGATCGAAGTGATTAACACACTGTCTCCACCTAAATTTCTCCATTCCGTAACTGTAGAGTGGTCCTATCTATTTTTGCGACTGTTGAGGTATTGTTAGTGTGTCGAGCAATAAAGCTCTGTGGTCCTGTCTGATGGGAGGTTAGAATAAGAGTTTTACAGTTAAATTTGTCTTTTATCCCTGCGGTATTTAAGAGTATTTTTGCCATGAGGGGTAAAGATGTAGTGTTCAAGGAGAGTTGTTCTGCCTTGTTCTACCCAAGTAAAAAACGTGGGGTACGGAAATATGATGTACATAAATAACAAAAAAATAATTTTGCGAATGCCATCTTCTTGTTTTAAAAGAAGGAAAAATAGGTGCCATTATGTGCCTTGTCATTGCATTTTCTTGTAGGTCTATTTTAGTTTTAGTTCTTTGGCATTGCGCTATTTCATAGCTGAATTTTCTTCGTCCGCAAAATCCACAAAACAATCTGTAAGATGTGTTAACTTAAAAATAAGATGTAAGTGATTTCTGTAGAATAAGTTGTGAAATGATGTAGATGAATACGTAACGAAATTTTGTGTATATAAATTAAATATTAAAAGTAAAGTAAGTATGAGTGAATCACTCGTTGTATTTCATTAATACTGACAGTGTTTAACGATACTACAGGCAGTGTCAAACGATACCACTGGCAGTGACGATACTACTGACAGGGTTAAACGATACTTCTGGGAGGAGAGAAAGTAAGGAAGGGTGTGGGACGGTATGACGTAGAGGGAACGGATGAACGTTCCGTCATTTTCAGAATGATGAATCTCGTCTATAAGCCGATAAGACATTGATAATTTAAACAGAGATTTTTTAAATATATACAGATAATTTAGGAATTTGAACAGTCGTGGGTGGCAGCCCCACTAAATGAATCGTGTAACAAGAAATCCTGGTTCAAATCAAGTACGTAATCATGTATTGAAGGTCTAATTATAGACGAATTTCACTTAGTAAGTGGTTAACGCCCAAATATTTTAACTGTAAACAGGCAAGGTTTCAATCTTTCCCTCTACTTCACAATCGTAACCAAAGCCCCAAATCTAAACTGACATGTTTATTGATCTCCATTGCTCAAACTAGTGAACTGTTAGTCTGTAAGTACAGTCTAATCAGCCCCCTCTGTTTTCCTCCACAAGCAACACAGGCGTGTTACGTCACTGCATTTTTGCTCTTGCTTTTTTGGTTTCAACAAGGAATCTATCTCGCCATCTGCATTTGTGGTGCCACCCACATAGGTGATAAGTGCGTGATAATGAAGGGGGACTGTCAGTTTGATTGAAGGTTAAAGGTTTTCGCAACTCACGAACATATCTAATCGTAGATTTAAAGGAGAAAAAATTTTAAAAGGTGTTTAAAAAATGTTTCTGTTGATAAGATACTCGCGTCACATGTCTCACAGCGATTAATGGTTGTTTGCTTTAATTCTAAGATCAGATTTATTTTTTTAATTGTAGTTTTTCTTTGTAAGCAAAACTATGTGTACAATAGGCTTACCGTATCTTTTCCTCACTCTGTTGTTTTGTACTGTGCAGTGGAAATAAAAGCAAAAGCTTCGTTTTAATATAAGTGTCTGGAGTATTATGGCAACAGGTTAATCAACTGCATTTCGTGTCCCTTTATTTTCCAGGAGTTATGAACACCATTTCTTGTAAAGAATCACTTCCTTCAATTATTTCATTATTCTCTTTAGGGGGTATTTCTTGATATAACATCGAATTTCCAGAATAAGTTGGTACCGAATCAATTTAGTTTGTTAGACTGGGAATAAACTTAGGCGTGAAGTGGGGATACGGAGATTACACGCCGAGGCTTTTTACATTGTAAGTGGTCTTGTGGGCCGACATGATTTCTCGAGAGTTCACCGCGCCATGCAGAGGAACTGCAAAGAATAAATCCGTTCCCATTCATAACTTACTCTTTTACGCCTTTTGTCGGTTACTTTTAGTGGCTCATAGCATAGATAAGATAACATTTATTACATAGGATGAGGACATCTTTCCCCGATTTTTAATAGCGGATTACACGTGGTATGGAAAGGATTGGATATGATAAGCTAAAATTACCGCTGATACCAAAATTATCCGGCGCTGGACACTGAAAGGAATTTTTACTATCGAACAGTGGACATCTAGACGAGACCTTAAAACTTGGAAACTATTTCGTGTTTTAAATTCAATCTTAGATCTAGCTTAATGGAAGACTTTCTAAACAGGGACTGATTTGAAGTATCTACCTTCATTTTTTCGCTTAACTATCCTAGAATTTTTTTTCTCTTTTTTGTATTTTTAAAATTCTAATTAATTTTAGCAGTCATTGAAAAGCCCGGCAAGAGGAGTGTCAATCAAAGATTTGTATTGTATGTAATTTTTAGACCCCGTTTGACCGGTAAAGAGGGTGACACCACGTGACAATATACTTCAAGGAATGGTTGGTATGACAACCTCCCTGAAAGATTAAGACATTGTTTACATCTTTCTGCCATTGAAGCGTAAATTGACCATAAGCGTCCAAAATAAGAAGTTGATCTTTGCCGATAATGTATCATCAGAATTGACTGGGAAGCCGCCGACGATTCGCCATTTGCATTCCGTTTAAGTCAGTAGATACAACTCTACTCTAATGCCAAACGAATATCTCCTCAAGGACAAAATTGTTTTTTAAAATCCTCGAAAAAAGTAACTGTTTTCTAGCTGTTGCAGTGGGGATTTGTCGTGCCATAAAGACCTTCATAACCCTTATAGTATCCGCATTTACTGGTGCTAAGGTATTCTACTATATACTCAGACGCTTCAGTGGCTGTTATCAGGACCCCAAGAAGTTAAAACAAGTAAAAACCAAAGGAGTCCGTAGGAATGATCTTTGTTCCCCGATATTTTTCCGAGACCATTTTGACCCCGATTTACACTCCAGGGTCTGCGAGGACGCTAGGGTGTCGACAGGGTTTTTATTTTTATTTATTTATTTTTTTAAGCAGGCTGTAACATCTGGCAATCAAAACGGATACATACCACTGCAGACTACTTTACTCTTCATGTCTACACATGTATTTGCAGTTTTTTTAAAATAATTTTTTCTATGCTTACCTATCAAAGAAGTTTTGTATCGCAAACCGCGGCGGAAGTCACCCTAGGAAATCTGCTCTTGGTTTGAAGAATGCTTCTGTCATCGGAAAACTCATAAGTTTGTAAAACTTTTCTTTTGAATATAATTTTATCTCGTGTAAATTTAACAACTTTGCTTTTTCTCGAACATGCAGAGATTATTAAATTCGTACTTTCCTTCACTTTAACTTGAGTGCATAATGCCACCTCAAACGGCAGTCACCCAGACGAATGGCTAAGAAAATATGTACTTTCCTCTAATCGATTTGTGAGATAAACCCGAAATAAAACCCGTCATCAAAGCAAATTTTTCCAGTGACCTTTCGATGACTGGTCGACATTCCAGCCGGGATCATACGGGAACTGTTACGGTGGGCGGAAGTGACGATAAAAGGAAGGCGGAGAATGAATAATTTTGCTTAGCTTTGATTGGTCGATCAATTAAGCAAATGTGCGGAAAGAACGCGAGTATTCTCAGAGACAGATCGATCGAGTGTGACAGGTCAATTGGACCAAATATTTCTGTACGAGCCGGTTCTCCTAAGAGTAAGCTGACTTCGAGGAGGGAAGTCGACGCTCACTTTCCAGTTTGCGATAAGTGGAGAGCTCTAGACTTACTTGATATCTTTGAAATGGCGCGGACACCGCGCACCGAGGCGATTGAAAATTTCTTCAACATTTTCGACGAAATCGGGAGGTAAGCATCAAGTCGTTGCAGGTAATACTTGTCTGTTCTTTTCTTGGGGTTAATTTGAACAAAATTCACTTTCAGAGGGCAATACGCGGTTGTTAAAAGGTGTACGGAAAAGACAACGGGTAAAGAATTTGCCGCAAAGTTTGTGCGTAAAAGAAGAAAAGGCAAAGATTGCAGGGCAGAAGTCTGGCATGAAGTTGAAGTGCTTAACGCCACAAACTTCCCGCACCAGCATCCTCAGATCATCACACTCTACGACGTCTTTGAAACCAGGAGTGAAATCATACTTATCTTAGAACTGTGAGTTGACTTTTTTCCCGCTGTTTTCGACAATTTTTTGTTGTTTTATTGATTCAAACGAGAGAATACTTTGTGTTTGTTGATGTTTAAACTCGACAGTGCTCTCGGCGGAGATCTACATCGGCATTGCATAGCTTATGACAGCGACGAACCTGCTTCGAGTAGAAGCGAAAGGGAAGTGGTTTTCCTTCTCAGGCAGATTCTCGAAGGAGTGAAACATTTGCATGACCAGGACTTTGTGCATTTGGATATTAAGGTGAGAACTGGTTGTCCGTCTATATTGTGTTTGAATTGTACATGTTTCCGAATGTTTGTTTGGGCTTAGATTTTCGTGAGGGGGTGTCGTTACGCTTCAAGAACTTGACAAACATTCATACAGTCAATTCCTTTGTCACAATACAAAGTTTGTCAATTAACCATACGCAGATTGGTATTTACCCAATACGTGTAACGTTTAACAACAGGCTATTTCCACATATTACTTTCGCATTTTGGTCGTGCATTTCATTCTCGAAAATTGAACATTTGTTTTTAGTCTTTCAGTACATGTCATGTCCTTGTCTGCGGTCGATTACAAATATTGTTCATCCAAAAATCATCCGCGACATTTTAATATTTTATGTTCATCGATGGTGATTTCTGTAACCGACATTTTGAACTCGCTTGCATCTCGGATAAAAATAAGCGTGTCTCATGACTCATCATACGTGAAACATTTAATTGACAATAAATGAATCATGAGTTGGACTTTATTTTCCGCTTGAGCAACATACCTCAGACTAAAGGTTATTTGCAGCACACAATTAGTCGCATATATTTTAGATGCTTTCAATATTACCGCCTTTAGAAGAAATTAGCCTGTCGCTTTTTGTCAGCAGGGGGCATTATGCCATGCCGAGAATGTAAGTTTAATATTTTCTGTGTAAGCTTTTTAAATTTAAGTGACACGAATGAAACAATTTTAAAAGTGTTTCCGACAAGGCGGTTACGGTTTCTATAACTAGATCACATCAAAATGTGCGGTTAAGTAATTTATTCAAGGTTCGGCAAGAGAATTATATTTTTTGTTCTAAGATAAACAGAAACGAATAACCTTAGTTGTTAAGTTTTTAATGATTTTGTACAAAAGCTTAATGATTTCCTTGTGGAGAAAATTATTTTATTGTGACGCTAATCACGTGCGACATATTAAAACACCAGGCTTAATTGTTTTCCAATGGCTAGCTTCATTCGTTTTCTGTAATAAATACCATCTATTGCTTTCTGTCATAGCATATTCGAAATTTTAATTTGTGTAGAATTGAGTAAGTATTATAAAAATGTTGACCTGAGTGTCACAGGAACACTGTGCCTATCACATTGGTGATTAAAAAATAATGCCTATCACATTGATGATTAAAAAAATAAACATGCAATTGATCTTCCATATTGAAAAAATGCTAGAAAAATTTATTAAATTCAAATCCGACACCAACATTTTAATTGCTTATGAAAAATTTTTATGCAAACGTTCACTTCTATTCAATGTTTGTATGATGTGCATCACGCAATCCACCCAGTCATTCAAAATATCCTTATATGGCCTTTATTGAAAAAAAGACCTATTATCTGGGGGTACTGGAGTGCAGAGGTTGTCAATAAGTTTATTTAAATCCTGAATGTTCTGTTTATAACACATTTAAGAGCCTATTATCTTTCATTACCCTCTTCTGTGCCAAATACCATGCATACCTCCTTTGTGGTATGTGTTTTTCTCCTTGTTATTGAAGTACAGGACTAGAACCTGGTAAAAAAATATTGCTTTGTCAAGAGTGTATTAAGGTGGGCTTAAACTGACAATCAGTCTTGGAAGTTTGGTGACATAAGAACACTTTGGCTTCTAATTTATGCATTCCTTTGCTTCATATGATAGCGTACCTTAGATTCATAGACTACTGGAGTTCAATACAAGAGATCTTGCTTTAATTTTTTAAGTGGCCGTCACGCGCCTCTTCAAGAAATGCCCATTTTTTAATTTTTTCCCTTGTGATGGTCATCCACCCAGACCTCCAGATGTTGCTCGGTCAAAACATGGCGATCTGATCATCACAGGTTCAATCCCCGTCTGGGCAGAGAAAAGGCTTTTTGTTTTCTTTTTCTACCAAATACTCAGCCTATTATCACACAATATTCAATAACATGAATATAAAATCAATGTATAGTCTCCATACTCTGTATTTTGATGAGAAAAGAGTCACATTGAACAACAATATTTTTGAGACAATATTTTTGAGTACGAGCAACAAAAAATCATAATCTTCTTTTATTAGTTATTGTTAGTAACTTATTCCTTTAGTTCTTTTTATTTAAATTCTCTTCACATTTTTGGTTCCTCGCCTGTCATTCATTTCTAAACATCATTACATAATATGGAGGCCAACTAGAAAATCGGATGGTTAACTTGGCCTCCATCCTCAATCGTTACCTCAAAATTATTCAAAATAAATTAAATTTTCGCTATACCAGAATATACTTATAACAAGCTAATTACCATGAGGAAATAAAGGTTGTTGTTGTTGTTGAAAGGCTCAAGAAGAATCAGCAGATCAAGATTCTGGTCTGAGTTAGCCAAAAACTGTAAACATGCAAATTATTGAACGGGAGAGTGCGGAAGGCACCAGCAACCTTGCCTAACAAAACCTTATTTGTAAGATACGGGTCGATTACAGTAGGATGAAGAAGGACAGATGGTTTGTTCCTCTTGGCAGATTTTAACTTGTGTCTGGGAAGGAAACAGAGTATAAATCCATTACAGAGCCTGTCCAAAACAAACTACATTTGATGCTGATTGGGATGGTGTCATAACTCCGACGCAAACTGATCCACCTGCCGGGGGTGACCTCACACACTGGGGGAATAAGGCTTAATGGCAGAGAGAAAAACCAAAATTAAGGGAAAGTACAGACACACAAGTTGAAAAGGTGTCCCCTCCCCTAAACCCCCTTGGGAAGGAAAAACATAGAAAACACAAACTTATAGAAATCAAATTTACCACCTTTTAATGAAGGTGCAAAGGCGACAAGGCAGAGAAATTGAAGCCTAACAAATGAAGGTTCAACAAGGTACCGATAAGAAACAAAGGGCATAAATTAAATAACTGACAAAGCACTGTAAACAATTTATCAATGTTGAGAACAAAGTTCAGGAGCACCTGTTTTTGCTGCTGGAACGCAAGGTGGGAAAACTGAATGGTGTTTAGAGGTCTCTTTGGCTTGAAGAGGGGACTGTCCAGGGCAGATACCAATCTGATCTGGGCCAAAGCCACTCAAACATTTGTGGGCAAATCAGCATGAAGCATAAGGAGATGAACAGTGACCCCAGTGTTCCATAACATGCGTACAATCTTTGATGAGCTGGCCACAGGGCCGGAGGCCCTGAAGAGTTGGCAACAAAACCAGCAGCTCCACTAGACGAAGCACCAACTGTGTGGAAATTGTAAAGCTGGACGCCAATAGAAGTCCACTCGACCAACTCTGAAGCCACTGCATGCTTCCTAAAGGATGGGTCATAGCCCATCCAAACGCAACCACCAAACTGGCGATGCCTACAGAGGATCAAAAGCTTGTACTGGCAAAACTCTTTCCACCGATGAGGAAAATACAGCATCAAGGTCAAGCTATGAATCGATTGAGAATACTTCCATTCACATCGTAATGTCATCTACATATAGTCAACTCCCTTTACTGCGGACACCCTCGGGACCGCGAGTTAGTGTCCTTAATAGCGAGAGTCTGTAATAGCGGAAATTTATTTCAGTCAAACGTCTGTAATTTATTTTTGCCGGGGATTTAGCTTCTGTCCGTATTATTGGGGTGTCCGTAATAGCGAGGTGTCCGCAAGGCGAGAGTTGACTGTATATGGCACTTAGGTTTCTTAGGTTCCGACGTAAGGACCACACAGTCATCAAGAAACAACAAATGTTGAGGCTCAGGCTCATGCAGTAAGCTCCCTCAAATCAACAAACTTACAGCTTATAATCTGGTTATTAATACTAGTTTGGCAGGAATTGGCAAACAGCCAGTCCGGGGGGGGGGGGGGGGGAGAATACAGCTAGAGCTGAGTGAAGACAAGGGTGTTCCTACAAAACCAGATGCAGTGATCGCACACGAGGACCTGTTCCATGACAGGAATGGGGGCTGCAAAAATGGACACAAAGAATGAAATAAAACAAGCTGGCTTACCTTGCTCAATGTGGCCTTGTGCTCCTTACTGGGGAAATGAGACAACAGCTCCAGTGGCAATATAAGAGAAGCCACTTGAGAGCCCAAGTTTCCAGGCAAACTGGGAACACTCCCTGAAATGATGGTTGCAGAAGAGGATATCACCAATACAGGGAAAGTAGCAGAGTCTGATACGGTATTGACAAAGCAGAATGATCAAATTAAAGCACAATGATTGGCAGCCAAAGAAGCTTTAATTTACTGACACAATAACAGTGGCCAAGAACTCCTGGGACACCTGGGCCAGACAGTGTAGGCGATGAATACACTGCCGATTGCTGTAAACATTTTGTAGAAACTGCAGGGTTTGCCTCGTTTCCCAATGGATCTGGTGAAAGAGCATCTAAGGCCATGTCCCAACTATAATTTACGCGTTGAACGAGAAGCCATTATTACAAATGTGCGACAACTTCCAGCTACCAAAAGACAGGCAAGAATCCACAATGATGCGCCGTACAGCAAATGATTCGTAAAGATCAACTAGACTGCAAACACAATGAAATATAATGCACAACAGGAACCCGCACTTTAAGTACCTATGGAGTGCTCCATAGGCCATGTACTGCCTCAAACAAGACAGCTCACTGCATAGGCTCAAGTTTAAATTGCATTTAGCCACATTAAACCTTCTAGGCCATTTTTAGTGCAGTCTAATTGTCGTAATTTTCCACAAAGCATTGTGAATCATGTGCGATATATTACATGCGTGTATGTAGCTTTTACATTCAGTCATTCCTTTGTTCATTTTATCCATTCTCACCACTTCCTATTCTGTAATTTCATTTTTTTTTTCTCATTTATTTATTTATTTATTTTTTAATTGTTTGTGTCTTGGCAGCCCAATAACATTCTCCTGATGACGGAACATGCCTATCCTGAAATCAAGATTATAGATTTTGGCCTGGCGCGACAGATTAAAGATGGTGAACAAATATGTCTTATAGTTGGAACACCAGAGTATGTAGGTAAGTGTTTTTTGTTAACATAAATTTAAATTTTACTGTACCAGACTCAGCCCATCAAAATCGATTCCCAACGGTGGATGGATATATATTTCTACATAAATAGAAATCAATCTTGACAATTGTGCATGAAATTTGTCTTGAGCACTGTTTTGTCTGACCAAAAAGAAACTTCCTTATACATACTGTATGTTCTTTCAGACAATAAAAACAAATTTGGAGGCCTGTATTAGGTTTTTCTAGTTTACCATCATCCACAATTTAATAGATTTCTCATAATTTCAGCAGTTAAGTCATTCAGTTTCACATTGTCTTCAGTGTCATACTGCATGTCAATTGAAGCTATACATGTAGTCACAATTGTATGAAAGTAACTGTTAGTTGCATTTCTCGTCTGAATTTGTTTTGGTGAGAAATTTCACCCATGAACAGAAAAAGATGTTTTATGAAAACTTTACCTATTTGAAATGTTTTGATCGACATCTAAGGAAGTTAAAATATTTTCAAGATGAAAACTGAACAATTTGTTTTTAACTGATGATCTGGGCAAATGAATGATCAAGTAAGCTTTTGACACATTCACTCAAACCCTATATCCAGGCAATATTTCTGCCTTATGCTTATCATTATGCTTTCTCAAGTGTTACTTTTTGTTGAATTTTCTTTTAGCTCCTGAGATACTTGAATTTGAGCCTGTTGGAAAACCAAGTGATATTTGGTAAACACACTTTGTCATAATAGTTAATATTAACAAGCTGAATGGTTGTCAGAACCTGTGTTAATTGACTACATACAGTTAGACCTCACAATAATTATTGGTGTAATCCTAGTACCAGCAAAGAGGCAGGTGGGGGAGGTTAATTCCTTGTTTTAAAATACTATATCCAGGAAAAGTATACTGTACTTAGTTACTCCAGAACTTGAATCTCTAAAGCGTGAACACCCTTGGAACTATCAGGCATCTCAGTAAGGGAATTGTCCAGTTACAGGAGGTGAAAAATGTAATTTTGGTATATAGCCAGGAGAATACAGAACAAATTGGTAATTGCTTTGGAGAATATTAGGAGGGGTTCATCTTTAGAGCCTGCTTTGTTCTTTGAAGGAGGGCTATGGCCACTTTACCTGGCAGGTCGTTTGGGAATTAAACCAACATTTTTTTTTTTACTTTCAGGAGCATTGGTGTTGTAGCCTATGTCATGTAAGTGGTTAGCATTTTATAATCCTGCAGTTTTTGTAACTTTGAAAATCTTCAAATTTAACCCGTATCTGTATATGCATGACCATTAACTTTAAAAAATTTTATCCTAAAATCTAAAAGAATTTATTTATAGATATACAAAATTAATTGTCACCAAAGAAAAAACTGGTTTTAAAATAACAAAGGACTTTTGTCTTTTGGGCCAATTAGGTTAACTGGATTGTCACCATTTGCTGGAGAAGATAAACAAGAAACGTGCTACAATGTCTCCCTAGCGTCACTGGACTTTCCTGAGGATTACTTTAAGAACATTTCCCACACTGCGCAAGATTTTATTAAGAGACTTCTTCAAAGAGATGCAGAGTAAGTTGGATGATCTGTCTTATGGAACATTTGTCTGTTAAATTGTTTGAATAGGCCATTTCTGAGTTGCTGTGAACCTCACTATGAAAGCGAGGCTAAGTGCAAAGCTTCCACTGTTCTCCTTACTATACAGTCAGGTGCATCACTTTGTGAAACATGACTTCATAATCCAGTTATTTCTGAATGCTTATTGTCCACGATTCATGGAGTATTCGCAGCATGTTCCAAGGTCTTCTCAGTACCACCATTTTGACTATCGCAAGGACTGTGGGGACAAGGTTGGGGGGAATTTACCAGAGTTTACGCGTAGCACGAGTCAAGTTCAAGTCACAATCCAACTTTTTTATTTCTCTTTTTTTTTCTTCTTATGTCCGCTGGTTGTTATTCTCTTTTATATAATGATGTGCTGGTGGTAAAGTACAGAACAAATAACTTTCAGGTTTGCAACATTTTTCTTAATCGATCACTAGAGCCATTACTGCTGTGACTCGCTGCTACTGTGGAAGATATAGGACATCCCTTAGTGTTCATAAATTTCCTAGAAAGATTTAAGGCCTGTAGTTGCATACACCTGATGAGCAGAGATCCCATTTCCACGACTGAGAAAATGGAGGGTGATGAAGTATTATTAGCTGCCTGACTCAAACGCCATCTTGTTGTATCCACAGGACACCCAGAATAGCATTGAAATAGAAATCTAGAACCTTCACGGGCATATTGTAAACGGCCATAGGAAGTTTTTCTATTTTCCTAAAACATCAAGGCATAGTCACTGAAGCTTTAGTCACCAACAACACTGGACAAACCCTTTCAGGAAAATTACAGATTGCAAGTTAGAATGAATGAGGAATCAGGTTAATTTGCAACAACAAAGAACTCTTGAGATCGCCTTGACAAAGAAAATCTTGTTCATGTTTAATGCTTCGAACAGTAGTTGGCACATCATTATGAAAGCAAGAATCACAATCAAACCAAAAAAAGAAGAAACGGAACCTGACTTGAACTTAAAGGGACAGTATCATGGGAGATCGATGGGAGATATCATGATTTTTGGCCAAAATTCACTGAATTTAAACTTTGAACACTGTGTTAATAAATTTCTCAATCGCTAATTTAAAGAAATATTAATAGTGATTCTAAGACGAAAGGTTGAACCAAAATATAGTACAACCGGCGATTTTTAGTGCATTACAACAGCCAAATTTGAAAACGTCTGCCAGACATTTTCAAATTTGAACCCCTCTCTATCGTGGTCATCTGGCAGCGAAAATATCCGTGGATAGTTTCTTTGCATTCTGATAGTCTTTTAATGGAATTTTGTCATCATATCTTGGCTGCTATCAACCGAATAGCGTCTTTCCAATTTTCAATGTGTTACTAAAAGTAGCGTGATACTGTCCCTTTAACTCGTGACTTAATGAACTTGACTCATGCAACGAGTAAACTAAATTTACCCACCAGAGAGGTTTTTGTTAGGGCAACAAGTGTGGTAAAAGGCCTCAACAGCTCATTGTTTTGTTTACAGTGAGAGGCTGTCAGTCCAAGAATGTTTAAGTCACCCATGGCTTAATACAGAGGAACTTTTTCAACGAATTCCTTTACGGAAGAGCCGGCGGTCTTGTGGCTCAGAGCAAAAACAAAAGAGGAAAAAGCTTAAAAAGATGCAGCAACAAAATGGCATAAGTGATGGTGAGTGAGAGGTATATTGAGGCACAGAAAGGGGTGTTGGTGAGATTCAGTCTCCTGTAAAAGCTCTACATAATTATATATGTTGCCACAGAGGATATGGTCTTTGAGCCATTTTAGTCTGAAAATTATAGGGCATTGATGTTTAGTGCTTGGATTGTGTCAACAAGGTCTAAAACATTTTAAGTGTATCTAGTTTTGGGTTTTTGGTGTGACAAGGGATTGTATATTGTATATAAAAATCACAGGCTACTTCTATTGTTATATTGCCTTCTTCAAAACAAAGTGACAATCATGGCTTTACGTACATGCAATAGTTATTCTAAGTAAATTGTATTGTTTGTTCATTTCAGGGCATGTGATTACCACTGTAAATGGTATTGGCAATGATTCCAGATGAGGAAACATTTTACTGCATTTCACATTTCCTAACTACAGGAATCAATTACAGTCTTGGAATTTGAAATGCAGGAGAACAAGTGTATAGTTTGTTGATATTATAATGTAAATCTTAGATATGCTTGACCTCAGTCCCATATGACTATGGAAATTATTGTATTATTTGGTGGTCTTGTGATAATTTAATGTAAATGGGGTCTACAGTCATGTCTGACTTTAAGGCGTGATGGTCTCTGTAGGTCATCAGTTCAAGGCCTTGATGGTTGTGATCCTCTTGTGTCCTTAGGCAAGACCAGATTGTTACAAAATGTGACAAAGTAAATGCTTCTAAGAAGCAGGGTAAAAAAAAAAACATCTCTAAACTTGATTTTTCCAGTTACAAAACCATGCTGAGTCTGGTAGACACCTGGCATGAGCAAAATCCCACCTAAAAAAAAGTTTAGCTACTCTCCAGGCTCATTGCATGGTGGGGTTGGGGCAGACTGCAGTGGGCTAGCACTACTATTCAGTATTAGAGTTAAGCTAGGCAGAAAAATGGCGGCACAAAATTTGTTTGGCATCAAATGCACAGTATTTTGCTAATTGTGTCTTATTAATTTAAATTTTTAAAATGTGTTAAAAATGGAAGGGCCTTCCCGTTGTGCCATCCTGGCTTACTTTGAACACTGAGCAACAATAACATCACATCATCTGTGCAACAGAACCAAATATAGCGGCAGAAGATTTGAAGGGGTGCATGGAGGTGACTCTTTGAGGTCTATATCTTGTGCTGTTTATCTCAAAATATTCAAGTCTCTTATTATGAGTAATATATCAAACACGTAACAATGCTTCATCCGATTTCCAAACAGCAAGAAGTAGTTCGATAAAATGAGGCACAGCTGAGTTACGCGTTATTTTTTCAATCCACTTTGAGGGGTTTGGAAATCAAATGAAACATTCTTTCAAGTATTTCATACAGCTTCTCAAACATTTAATATTTTTGGAGAAATCCAAAGCCAAAGTTCACCAAATTTTATGATAATTAAGGTTACATTTCTAAACTTTCTTCACAATGGTGATTTCCTTTATTTTCTTGTCATGAATTGGTAATGAGTTTGAGAGTTGTACATGCTGATGTTGAAAGCTTCACTGTGAAACTAAGAAAGCCCGATGAACACTAGAAATATTTCTAGAATGTTTATTGTGTTGAGAAGGAAAAACAATCAGGAACAAGATGATTGAACAAACTATTAGCTTAAGCGGTTATTAATTTTGTGTTTCCCCCCCCCCCCCCCCCCCCTGTGGTTTAAATTACCTCCGATTGGTTCCACAAATAAATTACTGTAAGTGTTCCAAGACTTTGTTAGGCTCACAGTAATAGTCTGTGCACACTTGAATGGAAGTCATTGGTTTTTCCACTATTTATGAAATCATCATTTTCCAAGGATAGCAAAAGTAGCGATATAATTCATTTCTTTTTATTTCCCTTGGTGAATATTTTTAAGAGTTTGCAGAATATGAGATGCAAATGCCAGATTTCTCATAACTGTTTTTGAGCAAGTCAGTATAATAGCCAAAGTAACAAATCACATAATATTGGAAGAACGGTCTGAATGATCATAATATCTTTTCTCCAAAGTGTTAGCCTACATGTAAGCCATTTTCACAAGATACAAAAGTTATAACAAAAATTCACCAATGGAAACTTAAAGGAAATTAAAGCTAAGTCTTGTCAAAAATGCCACGTTTTCATTATGCTTTGTTGCCATGGTAATGGCCTGTTGTAAATTTCATGGTCAAGACGTTAAAGGCAAATGTTTCCCTTTGTAACTTATATTAGTTAGAAGCTGCATTTTTTTAAATATTCTAGGGAGCCATCTTATATCTGGAGAATTTATTTAGTTTTGTCATTTGACTGGAGTAAAATTTTTAGGATTTGTTGTATTAATTTGTACAAAATAATGCTGAATTAAATGAAATATTTCCCCCACAACTGAAACTAGTATATCTGAGAAGTGCTAATTATCTTACTTTAAAACTATCTACATTCCGCGTTTTCAAGGACTAAAACTAGAACAGTGTGTACATTTAACTGAAGAGTATCTGTTTTTTACAAAGTGTTATTACCCCAAGTGGTTTGTGGTAAAGTTGCAAGGGTATCTCTCTTTCCTTTATGGAAATGTGTCATTGGAAGGTTTTTTGTTTGTATGTGTGTGTGTGTTGTTGTTGTTGTGTTTGTTTTTAATCTGACAGTAAACATTTTAAGGATTTTGCGTTTTGGCCTAAAACGAGGGTGTAACGCTTTATATGAAAAATCAAATTTTTAATTGGTCAAAATTAAGTAATGGTTTTGACCCCAGCAGCACATCGCCGCACACTTGAGGAAAGAGCTGAGCAAACTGCCTCGCGAGGCAATCAGCTCAGCTTTTTCCTCAAGTGTGCGGTTGAGTTTTCGTGAGAATTTCGCCTCGCGAGGCGAAATCTCAAATATTAAACATGATAGATATTTTCCTCACGGCCTCGCGAGGCGAAAAACTCACGAAAAAGCAACCGCACACGTGATGAAACAGCTGAGCTAATCGCCTCGCGAGGCAGTTTGCTCAGCTCTTTCCTCAAGTGTGCGGCAGGCTTAATTATTTTCTGAAACAGGATAACTACTAAAAGTGGAAAAGCGTGGGACTTAGAGTCTGAGAGTGTTATTAACGGCGGCTTACAAAAACAGTAAAGTTAAAGCAAGTTTGGCATATAAGCATTATAAAACAGTTTTAAATTGTTTTTGGGCCACATTCCGAGGAAGCATAAACTCAAGCTTATTAAGTTTTATTGAAGTGCCGGTTCCTTTGTGTAATTGTGTAAGTAGCCATTCCCGTAAAAATGACCATAAATAAACATATTCGAAGAAGTCGTTATCGAGGGTGATTTGGCGCATTAAAATTTGGATCTCTTGTTGAAAACTGAATAGGGTCACCTGAAAGCCGGGGTATTTTTTGATTCATTTTAATTTGTTCCCTAATATAACAAAAAAGCAACTCTTACCTTTCACATAGACGTAAATACTTTGTGCTGCACTTTCAATGTAACTTCAATCTTCTTCCAGTCATTTTTTTTATTATTTTATTTTTTATTTCATGTGTTCTCCTGCGTGGCTGGCAGGAACGCTACGCGGCTGATAGTGGCGGGAAATTTTCACGGCTGCCAATGGCGGGAAATTTTCACGGCTGCCAGTGGCGGGAAATTTTCACGGCTGCTAATGGCGGGAAAATTTTACGGCTGCCACTGCTTGTAATTGTTTTCACGGTTCATCTTCTTTTGACAGTTACCATGACAACGCCACGGGGATAAATGAGCGGGATTTACTGAGGAAAATCACTCTAGACTGACCTCGCTGTCGTTCTAAACGTTTAATATTTCTTCTGTCGAGTAACGTTCAAAATTTTTATTAATATGTATTTAAGCATTAAGTTTGTAACTCCCTCAGGGTTGTTAGTAATGTCTGGCGCTGCATTCGGGAGGGATCACGTTTCCTCCTTTAGAGACAGGGGGTTGTATGCCATATGGCTCATTTTAACTTGTCTAAACGGGACTGCCTCTAGCCCTTTACCGGCACAGCGGTCAGTACCCTATTTAACAGTGAATTTGTATGGTTGTGGGATTGTTCTGGGTTGGGAATAGGGAAAACCGGGAAATTTTCACGGCTGCCAGTAGCGGGAAAGTCTTGCAGCTTTGCAACTTGTGAACTGCCTTTTCGGCGACTACACTCGACTACCTCGTGGGAAGGGATTAGTTAGACCAAAGTTTAGGTCGGACAGTGGGTTACTTTATGGGTGGGCTACATGACACGAAAGACAGGAACTCAAGATGAAGTCGGCATAACGAATCAGTTTTTTTTTTTTTCAGGCTTTCTTAACTGCTTAAAAAGTTGCGTATATAAAGGCTGGTTTCCATATAATCGCAGATCGCAATAAGGTCTGCGATCGTCTGCGATCATATGGAAACTACTTCTGCGATCGTCTGCGATCTCAATCGCAGACGATCGCAGAAGACAGAACCATGTTCTATCTAAAGGCTGGTTTCCATATGATCGCAGACGATCGCAGACCTTATTGCGATCTGCGATCCGCGATCATATGGGAACCAGCCTTCACTGCGATGATAATTAATTCACTTATTCAGATATCAGCCAACAGCTCAGTTCTTTAGTAAACAATAAACTTTGATATTGAAGCAATTTGAAGTGATTTGGGAGGTTGTAGCTTGCAAACAAACAAAAATGACTTTTTTTCTTTCTTTTTTTTTTTTTTTTATTTCTCTGAGAACAAGATTTTACGTACGTTATGTATAAACGCTAGTAAACATAGTGAGATCATACAAAAATATAATTCATTTACATTTCAATTTTCTAACAAAACTTAAATAAATTAAAAATTTTGAGAAATTCTCTCCTTGCTTTTTGGTTTCCAGAGGTCCCTTACAAATGAGTTTGCGACAAAATAGTGTCAACTTTACATCGATTTACTGCCCTAAATCATATTCCAGTCCCTTGGGAGCCTAAACTATCTACACCAACTGTTGTCAGTAGTTTGCCTTGGAACTTGAGCCCGATTTTCATGGGCAGGCACAAGCAAGCAAAAATACAAAGATCAGAATCTGTGATCTCCCTTTGCTTGCTTTCTCTCGTTTTTATTTGACGCAAACTCGCGTGTCTGTGCTTGTGCTACTGTTGAAAATCAGGCACAAACCTTTGCTTGGCCAATGAACTTGAAATAAGAGCTACGAATCAACTAAGATGATTACTACATGAGGCAGCCTTCATCGAGGTCATAAATGCTTTCCCTAAACTACCACTTACTCCAAGAGCCTATTAGCAGGAGCAGGCAACTCCCTCGCAATGTCATAGCTAACGCGATATATTTTAAGAGTAAATTTACCGCTGGCCAATTACGTTGTGACACGTCTTATATCTTATATCACGGCTTACTTCTTAGTTGCCTGCTCCGAACAATGGATTCTTGTTTATTCTAAATGATAAAACGTTTCTACGGCCTGACCCTATGCTCCTGAAAACAAGTCCTTCTACGACCACTAACTTTTTATAATCAGGCAATCACTCCACTCAGCTGTCGTTTGTTTATTGGGCCAGCCCGATATACAAACACATGATTACAAAAGTAGTAGTTGTGCAAAATTAAATAACGATATAACTCCATATTGGTTAACGTACAAAAATACATATCTTTGAAGCTATAAATGCCAAAAATATTGTGTCAATTTTTTGCCGCCAATGTTGTGTAACATTGAACGTTTTCCATTTTACAACGAGAAAACCGTGAAATCGCTGATATAAGCCCAGTCCTCTATCAAGCTCACTTGTTGACATTAATTGAAATAATTGTTCAAGATCACAATGTTTTGTGTTTGCCTTATTGGGAAATCGATAATTGAGGGACTGTTCCTTTTTACATCGGAGAGCGCGATAGATTATGAAATTCTATCCCCCACTCTCCCACCCTTTAGAATCACATTATTTTAAGATGACTCCCCTATCCCATCCCCACCCTCCAATGGAATGGTTGCAGTTTCACACACACACATTCAGACCATTACTTTTGTCGCTACCGGTAAAATTTCAATATTCATCGAACAAAAAACTCCATTACTCAGTTCAATTCACCCGGAGAGAGAGAGATAAGTTGGTTACTCTGGTAAAGCAAAGCTTTTACATCTTCATTTCTAAAATATATGTAGATTTCTTTTCTCGTACATGTCTGACAAGACAATAACATCCAACAGGTGTTGGCGTATAGTTTGATGAAAATTCATTAACTTTTGAGCATCTCAAAGGTGGTTTAAAAATAATAGACATTCTCTGGGAGACTTCTCTCTTTTCTAATTACAAAACAAAAAACAAATAACAATTCTAACCATGCGAAAAACGATAATAACCCACCACCATCTACTTTAAAACACTATACAATGGTCACCTGTCTCCGCGCACCATATCTCCTCTGACTGTAGCTACATAACTTTTTGTTAAAACTCGTCTACACGAGCGTTGCTTTGCCTTCATAGAAGAAATGAAATTTCAGAGATATTGCACTTTTCTCACGCAGTGCAGCCTTGTATAGGAGATGCGTAACGCTTAGTTTTTGAAGGAAAAATCAGCTTGTACCTTTTTTTCACAATTTCTTCTTTTTTTACCTACAGTAAAGCATCGCCTGTGTAGGGGAGGCGATTTTAAATCAGGCACTGAAATCGCGACAGTTTTTCATTTTCTGATAACTGCAAGTTTGAATTTAGCCCAATACCTCAATGAGGAATCTAACTTTTACATTACTTCATTAGATCCAATATTACTTTGCATAGCAAATCAGTGATACGTTTCTACCTTTTTTCGATCAACCCTCATCAACAAAGTCACAAAAACGGTTTTTGAATTAAGCCAACAGACATGAGTCATGAGCACAGCCGCTTGACAGTACCTTCAATACGTTACGTGAAATGGAGCGCCTCCACTGGCAATAAATAGTCTTAGAAACAACGTACATCAGCGCTGCGCCTTGCGTGCGTTCCCTGTGGTGTTTAGCAGTCAATAACTCAACTAGCAATATCACCGACTCGACGATTTCGGCCAACACCAGGACTTCGCTTCACATCAACAGTCACCTTACCCGCGCTTGTCACGCTTTCCCCAGAGCTCTCCCTGTCGTACGTTCCAGAATACATGTGTGACGATGCATGTGACAGGGGGGGAAGTCGCATGGCTGATGATCTGCGCGCACTACCCTCCACCTGGCTCGCTTCTAATGACGTCACTGAAGTTACCGAGCTTCTTTGGTTACCGCTTGATGTCCTGTTATATGTGGTCGGACTGTCCGGTGCGAACACGTCCTCTTTTGTTTCTGACGCACATCTGACCTTGACTGTAACGCTTGAGCTATTTGGAGGAGCGTTTGCAGCTTCCTTTTCTTTTTCACAGCGCATTTTGAACTCCCGAAGGAACGCCTTTGTCGCTCGTTTGCCACTCTAAAGGAAGTGAATAAACACTCGTTAGTTCTAGAACAGGGATTCACCTTTCAAATGCCGCTTTTTCCTAGCCCTAGACTATGATCAGCTCTTCTTTTCACTAGGGGACAATCGAACCAGAAGAACACGCGAGAGCACACAAAAGTGGCCCGGCGCACACGCGCGCCCTCACGCACTTCACGTTTGATTTTCATGCCACTCGCGTGTTCTTCTCGCACGACTATTCCTGAGCGAAAAGAGGAACTAATCGTAGTCTATAATTCCTTGTGCCATAAACACAAAAGTCGGCATGGAAACCCGACGCGCGCGCACCCTCACGCACGCGTGTTCTACTCGCGCGAGTATTCCTGAGCGAAAAGAGTAATAGACTTGTGCCATGAACAAACACCTTTATCAATGTTTTTTCGGTTACCGTGTTTCCCTTCAATGGAGTAATTTCGGTCTACGTTGCTTTCGAAAGTAACAAAAACCCCTTGCCCTGATGAACGGAAAAATTTCTTTAAAACTGTCAAAGAAATTGAGACTTACTTCAATGAGAAACAGTTTGTCGGCAGACTCCAAGTTGAAGTCATTTGTCTCAATGTAATCAGTGTCTATGCCAATGGTTCGCTCGACGTCTTTTTTCTGTAAGCAAAAACAAAGATAGAAAATAAGATGACCATCACGTCGCTATTTTATCAAGTCACTTTAGTGAAGCAGAGTTCTTCTGGAAACCATTTTTAAGTTGGAATGTCCAGAATCCACAGTGAGAGTGTTCTTTCAAGACCTATTTAATACAATAAATTATTGTAAATCTTACTTCTGAATCAACTTCATGGTACTTACCTCGACGTACACTCTTTTAACGTTCACAGACAATGCAGTCTTACAAGAAAAGAAATAAGAAAGGAAAAAAAACGGTGTTAGAAACTGAAACTATTAACGAGAAAGGTGAAAACGATGAATCACAGAATCACAACAGACAAACACTAGAACATGGGAAACTAAAAATAATGGTTCCAGTTAGCAAAAGAGGATCACTAACGATTGCAAGGATAGGAATAGATTACAATATGGAAAAAACAGAAATTAGCTTCAAGCTTCCTGATGAGATGACAGTTGAATACATTGTATTTCAAAGAAACTGAGGCGGCCGAAAGGGACTGGGGAGGGGCTGTAATATGTCCAGAAATGTACGCTAATGAGATGCGTGAACTGTATGATAGACATCACAAGGTGTCCCCTAACCTTAATTCTTATTTTAAAAAACACAAATAATTCTGTCAAACCTGAAGTCCTACGAAAATGACAAAAAGGTCTGTCTTATATAAAGTACCAAATTCAGGGTTAGGTGCATTTCTGGACATAAGTGGCGGTGGTAGCGCGCCTCGCGCTTCGTGCCTCGCTCTCCTCCTACAAAGCTACACTTAAACCCCTTTCCACATTCAGTTAGAATTTATGACGTACTTATTTTCTAAATTATCAGCCTGTCTTTTAATGGCGGTTTCTTAATACCCAGCAATTTCTCACCTGCAGTGTCTGTATAAATTCTCCTAGATGTTTAATGTCTTTTCTAGCATAGCCCAGGAATCTTGTTTGTAGGTTTACTCCCTTTTTCTCGATGAAAGCCATTAATTCTTGAAACGTAATCTGCAAAAACAAAATTTGGAACACTTGAATACACTTTGCATCTGAAAACAACAAAACAGGTGTTCATTAAGACCCGGGTCTCAAGAGGACCACATCAGTGTAATAATTTGGAAAAGAGAATATAACGGTGACGAGTGAAGTAAGTAAATAATTTCACGCGCGTTTTGTTAAAATTCTAATAGTTTCCCTTGACTCGCGAAATTATTAGAATTTTGACAAAACGCAAATTAAATTATCTCCTAATTTCAAGAGTATACCATTTGACTACCTTTTAAAATCATAAGTGACAAATTACACTCACAATCGTGAGTTTTTCACTTGTTTATTGCGTCATGAAACCTTACCATAGCAGTTTTGTAATTTCACATGTGAAATTATAAATTAACGCTGAAATTTCGAGACAGGATTAAGGAGTAATTTGTCACCCATGATATTATACAATTTATCATCTTGCCTTACAAAGTGGCATTCTAAGTGTCTCAGGCGATAGCATACAAAGACTATTAATTCAGTGAAGCAGGAGCCCATAGTAAGTGCAGCAACACGTATGGCTGATTGCGGTTTGACTTCTTTTAAAAAACTTAGTATCTCTGTTGCACCTTTTACAACATGAAACATAAAATGATCAAAAGCGCATGAACTTGAAAGTAAGATTACACGTAATTAAAATCAAAACAACAGTCCTATACATTAAAAGCTACTATTTAAACTGATAAGTTTTAAGAAAGGATTTAAAATGTTCGATGGTCGTTGATTTACATGTACGTACGGTATAGTGGGAGTCGCGAGAGCAAACGATCTACCACTCAAAGATCACAGCCGGCATTTTACCTCAGGGAAAGTCTAGTAGAATGCGATTATGGGAACACAACTGGTAGGTAGAATAAGATTACTTTGTAATAATTATGGAAATTTAGAATCGTGTTTACGGTTTCTTGAAAAAATGGGTACATAGATGAGAGTAGTGCAAAAGAATTCTGGTCCTTCATACTAACGCAAAACTACTAAAATGAAGTATAAACATTGTCACGTGGTTTTTTCTTCCATTTGCCGTAATAAAATGTACTTCTAAATCTCTTTATTATTGAAGTCAGATCGCTACTACGGCTGAGGTGACCCGGCTGGAAAACGTTTTTTTGTCCAAGGACCTTACTTTGTCAAAAAGAACCGGGCACACGATTGGTTTCAGTTGACAATAATGCACACCAATTAGTGTAAGACGAACAATCACTAAAATATGGTAGCTAAACCTGTGTTGCCTCTTACCTCTCCGTCTTCGTCAGTATCGAGTTCTTCAAAGGCCGCTTTGTAATCCGCATCTGGACCAAACAACAACTCTGCATCATCGCGTGTAAATTCTACTGGCTGCAAGGGATAAGGACACACTGTGAGTACTACATGCAAGTATCGTTGGAATTTACCCAAGTCCCATTTATTGGTTTTTCCGTGCTAGTGGTTAGCTGGCACTGCAAAACGAGAATACCCAGTTCACAGGCTAAAGATTTGCTTATAAATTTACTTAAAAACGTTACTTACATTCCTGAAAACTCCTCTTAGTTCTTTCAAATTGATGATACTGTCCTCATCAAGATTATTCCTTTGCAATTCCTGTAAGTAACGAAAGTAACATTGTTAGTACTGTACATTGTACATGTACATAGCAGCTCTCGTAAGCTTGTAATTGTTTAAATGGTGTAGAGGCTGCTATTGAGTTTAGGGTTGGGGTACTGTTCTATTGTGTTCTGATCTCATACCCAGATCTCACTGCAGGTTCTGAAATGTGTTCCGCCTGACTGTGAAAGATCTGGGTATGAGATAAGTTGTGTTCCAGAAGGGTTGTAAGCCAATCAATCACGTGAGACCTTATGAGAACTGTTACATCACCCAAAAGTGCGCGACGACAGCTGACAAAATATTAAAATATTAAAATTAATAAAAAATGAATGAACTAAGAAATGTCACACCAAGGAAAAACTTGTTGAGATTTAAAATTTTTAAGTAATGAAATTTTAAAAGCATCAAAAGGTAAACATCTCATGTCTTCTGGAAGGGAATTCCAGTCTGTCAATGCACTATTAAAGGATCTGAGTAGTCCCCAGATTTTGATCTAACATCGCCATGACAGTGCCCCTTTAACAACAAGACTGTGATACTATTCTCTCTTTGGTTGGTACATGTATAAGTCAAGTTAAATAAAACAAGAAATTGATACAAACCGCCATGAATCTGCCGACAGCCTTCACCATTGTTTGATGCTCCTGATGCATCATGGCCTGTTGATGTTGCATTTTGAGTCTCTGCCTGAAAAGCAACAAGAAACAGCAATGATTAATTACTAACTTCTCTCTACCATCCTTTCACAGTACCAACTTGCTGCATGACTTGCCTTCTGGGACACGAAGAAATTAATTACATGTAGACTAGGAGGCCAAGTTTTCTTTGAGTGAGTAGTGGTTAACATAGGGTCGCCAGAGTTCCGTTCACCACTTTTTTAAGGCACCCGTTCCCCAGCTCATCTATTGGCAAGAGTTTACATGTAGTTTGAGGAAATACAGTGTTACGGTTAATAACCAGGTTTCAAGACCCTTACTTTGCAAGTTTGGTGATCGGTGGTTTTGGAGGCTTGTTACCCTCACGTTCAGATAGTAGGGTCTTCATCAGCTCTGTCTCAGTATGCGAATACTGTGAGAAAACAAAAAATTATACCAAAATCTACACTCAAGCTGCTTAAATTACACACATAACCGCAATCCATGGTCTCTCATTTATCAATTCTTTCATCCACAGTTCAAACATTTTTATGAATTTCATGCTAATGACTTGCAGAACGTACTTGTGTTATCACCCACATGGACAACGACAATGACTACTTAGGTCATGGACTCACTGGAGTTAACACGCCTTTAGTACACTTCTCGTTCAAGAGAATTGATCTGTAAGCTGCAAGAAGTGGCACAGCAAAGGACAATTTCACATAAACCTACTGTATTGCAGATTTCCTGGGCACTTACCAAAACTATTCCTAGTGTTTTTCGATTCCATGACCCAAACCTCTCTGACTTCTCAAAGAGCTTTGCAAAGTCTTCCAAAGGTTGAAGTCTCTTGAAAAAAGTATCCTTGGGATCCATTGATAACCACCAACCTTGAAAGACACAGAAGGCATTGTTATTAACACTGCCAAGTATGACCTCTTGAAACTAGTTGAAAGCTAAAGGTTTCTCTTAAACTGAAATAAGTGGAGGTTTCTGAAATCAGTGTCTCAGTTACAGTCAATCTACTTCATGCATGACCAGTATTTTTGAAATTTAAACAGAGTTTTGAAGTTTACATGTCAGTTTTGAACATCGCCAGAGAGATTCCATAGTTCCTCTAGAAATTTCCCCAGTTTATTGACAGTATAAAGCTTTGAATTTTTCTTTACATTACAGCGTTAAGTATTTCAAAAATACTTGCTTCCCAAGTATTTTAATTTTTTTTCTCTTTTTTTTAATTGTTTCTTGATTCCTGACACAGCCTCCACGTCTTTTCAACTCAAAATTAAGGAGGCTTTACACATTGGGTGGGAAAAACTCTTGCTAAACAAACAAGTCAATCATGTTAATCTGTCACTTTCATTTTAATTTCATTTATTCGGATCCGTGTTGCTATTCATTAATTATAATAATTATTCTATACTGATCTGTCGTATTTATATCACACCAACTAGCGGTTCTATTTGCATTTGAAACTGAACGTGGATGTGGGTCATGCGAAACATGTATTTCAAACTTAAAACCATGTGTTTTTATTGAAGATTGTATCTTACTTGCTGTTATTCCGTTATGTTTTTTCATTCAACTTTTCATTTCATTCTCGAAGAACTAGTCATATGTGATGTATACAGACTGTAAAATAATATTTTAGTGCTCTTTTCTCTCATATGGTTTGAGATGCACAAGTAAGATCACATTGTATTATTTTCCATACTTTCATTCAATCACCTATTCATTCATGCAGAATCCACATGTACATGTATGTGTCTTTGAGTATGCTTTTTGAATACAAAATGGGTCACATGCATAATTGTTATTGTGCTGTAACATAAAATGACTATCTAGAAAAATACAAAATGCAAATTTCTGAAGTTATCCATGTCATATTCCTCAAATAACAGAAGTCCCTCATTTGATCCCGCTCAAACCCACCCCTAGCCTGCGAATGCAGAAGTATTTCAGGCTGTTGCTTCTCTCCGGAAATACGCTTGCATTCCCAGGCTAACCTACCCCCATCCCCTTCCATCAACCCCTCCACCCTCCGTGAAGTCAAAAGTAATTTTCTCCCCAGGTTTCTGGCATACATGTATGTTTCAAAAGGAACTGCTTCCATGGCCAGGAAGTACAGCATGCTTGGTGTTACTTAGACAAAATACAAACAAGTTAGCCTTATGTGATCACTGGGAAAAATCAACGTCAAAAAGAAGCTGAAGTCTATAAAATAATGGAAAATGTTACAATGTGACAGTGTTCTATAAGTAATTATTATAGAGTGGTCAAGACTGTGACGATCGAAAATATTTCTCACATACATTACCAACCATACTTCAATTGTTAATACATACCATCGAATGCATGAATTGGGTAATTACACAAAAGTCCTCCATCCACATAAACATCTTCATAATCATTGTTCATTTCACGCACACACTGGAACACCCCTGAAACACAACCAATGAAAGCAAACTGTATGATGACCTACAGTTTACCCATTTTTAGTTAGTTAGTTACCTATTGTTTGTTGGTCCATTAAAAAATAAATTTATTTTAAATTAAAATTTCTTAGAGACACTATGCAACCCTCCCAAAATGTCTTGCAGTAGCACACAACACAACTGGCAAAGTACATGCAGGCAGAAAGAGCTATTGTGACTTAAAGAGTGGGGAGGGTGAGGGGTTCAAAGACCTTTCTGGGGTAATGTTTGAAATTAGAAATTGGTCACTTTTTAGGTAAAACATTTTCTGGTGGTCTTTTCCCAAGGTAGAAGGATTTCTCTGGTTTTCATATACGGAAGAATGACCTTTTAGGAATTACATTCACGGCCACTTAAGTTTTGGGGAGTCTAGTTTTAGCCTAGCCAACCCACAAAGGATTTATTTGGGTCTAACAAATTTTCAAACCAGTTTGATTTTGATTTCCCTTTGTCTCAGATTAATGGTAATGAATACATGACAATTTAGGAAAATAAAAATTAAACTGGTTTGAAATATTTTAAACCACAACAGATGCACGCATGGTTGAGGAGGAATTTATTAAGCCACATTTTATGAGACTGACCTGGGAGAGCAACTGACATCCTGACAGCTCTTCTTATTGCTGTATGTGGAGTAGTCTTGGGGTGAAAATACTCCACTGACATCTGATTCAAGTTGGTAACGACAATACACAGTTCTTTGCCAAATCTTTCAAACACCTGAAAGCAAAAATAAGAATGTCCACGGACAATAAAAACTAATGAAATAATCACTACTAAAATAATTATTTTTACCATTTTATTTATTTTTTCTTGTCTTAAGTTTTTAATTAATTTTGTGTGAGACAATTAACTAACCCACTGACAATAACAACAGTTACCTGCAGGTTAGTGTATTCCTTTTTTTATTTCTTAATAAAGTCTCTTTGTTCGTTTCGTTGTTGTTATTTAATATTTTTCTCTAGATGACGCATCAATAAATTATAGGGCATTACTAATTGAAATACTTGATAGTATGAGGACAATCACAACATCAATAAAAAGTCTTCAAAATCTAGACGGTCGTCTAAAACTTCAAAGTTCAATAGAATAATACAATAGAGTAGAACAACACCTAAGATTAAAGACGCTTCTTTTGTCAATTGACGTGGACTGTTTAAGGTCAGCTTCAAGTGAGTACCAATCCTTAAGGGCAGAGTATTTTAACATTTTCCAACAGGTCTCAGTTTGTTGAGGCTTTTGGGAGATGGAGAGTGAGATGTTCATGGAGTTTGATGTTGTTCTTGAGGCCAAAATTAAAATCAACTTCACCATTCATAGCTTTAAAAACAGCAAGACAGCAGTGGCCTGAAAAGACTATTCAGCTTTGTTAATGACCCATAATCACTGACTGAAACAATAGCTGCTTTCCAATTAAAATAATGCACATGATTAATCATGCATTCCCTTAGTTCTTGTGTCAGTTCAATAATTTAGCTGTTATTGCTAAACAACAGATAGCCAAAAAGAAGATTTTAACAGTTGCACTGTTAGAGAGAATCTCTATATCCAGTGTGAACTTGCTGTTGTGCAAACCTGCACCCTTTATCAAGGAGACACCATCGTCATGTGAAATATAATTTTGATCATTCAACTTTACTCAAAAAGAATTTCAATAACGTTTAAAGTAGGCTCTTAAGTCAGCCATCAAAACGGATGGTGTTCATGCAGTAAGTCACTGGACTTCGAAAAGATGCCTGTACCCTACCAGTAGCTACCTAGCAACATTCGAAACTGCTGAGTAGTCATGGTAAATTAATGAATAACATTCCGACACTTTTGTCTGAAAGTTGAATTTTTTGTGCTCCCTGATCACACACCGGAAAAACGATTGCCAATGATTATAATTTTCTAAGAACAATGGACAACTGAATCATTTAATTCTGAATACAAAAGTCAATGTCATTGATCCCTTGATACACTGTAGCTGATCATTCCCTTTAGGTGTTTGTTTACAATCCAGACCAGTACTAGCGAAACACGTCTAGCTGTTTTCACAGTTAAAATTAAACTTCTTAGAATACTTTAGAGCGGGTTATAGACTGTTCAAATTACAAAATCTGTAACTTAACACCTTAAGATGCTTTTCATGAAGATGCTATAAGCAAAACAGCCAGAAATTATAGAACAAAAATGACTGGCTGCATGGAATGAGCAGACCAAAAAAATCTCATAAAGTGCTTCAGATGTGTCTTTTAGTCTCTTTGTCATTTTCCAAACTACAAAGATCAGTCATTCATCTTCACTGTATTTCTTGCCTGAAATAGCCAGTTCCTAGCCATGGCTTCTTTTGACTGCCCTGTACTCCAGCTTTTGACATTTAAAGCTACAATAATATTTCAATCACAAAGGTCATAGGTTTGTCAGACACAGAGGAAAATGTTTTTGTTGCTTCACAAACAATCTTTTCTTCTTCACTTTCTCATTCATTCACGACAGATTATCTTCCAAAAGCAAGAACAAACCATGGAATATCCAATATAAGATTTCAAGGCCCATCAATACAGAATTCTAATGACAGAGATATGAAATCTTCATTGTCCTTTGTTTAAAAAGAAAATGAAACACCTTTATATCAAGGATTATTAGTTTTCTGTACATCCCTTCTTTTGTCACTCAAAACTATAATTTATTTACTGATTTAATTTATTTATAATTTATTTAATGATTGCTACATATATAATTTAGTCTACTGGTCGTTATTTGAACTCCGTTTCTTCAAATTTTTGCAAGTGTGTCTATGATTGTTTGTGTGCCCAGCCTGAACATGTAGAATATTTTTTCTGTTAACTGGCTGGCATTTTTAACTCCGAGGTTATTTTACGTAGCCAGTTGAGTACCCCTATTATTAGCCTGCGTAGCAGTCGTTTCCGTTTCCTTCAAGCCAAGCGGGGTAAGCCGCGCGCGAGGGCATTTAGCAAAAAGGAGCAAAAAAAGTAGGAGCGGGGGGGAGGGGCGGGGAAGGAAAGGAAACGCCTGCCGCTGAGCCCAGACATTTTACCGAACGCCCCCAAATGGCTTCGCTCCCTTGGGGCCTACACTGTCACATCTAATGTCACATAAGAACAATCATTTTTAACTTCTGGTAAATCTCAGCAAAAACAGAATCGCGGCGGGCAACTTGTTTCCTTCAAGTTGCAGTAGATTTTAGCAGATTTTCTCGAACTTTACGTCGCTCGAACAAAGCGTAGATAAATTACCCAAGACAAATTTTACTTATGTTTTAGAATATCAACTCATTTGCTTACAGCTGGAATTACAGACAGAATGAGCTTGTCCCACATGGCTAAAATACTTCCTCGCGTTTCCAGAATAAATTTGTATTTCGCGTAGCGTGAAATACAAAGCCGTTCTAAAATATTGAAAACTTCCTTTTCAGACCGTGGTTAGAACTGAAATTTTCCTGCAAAGTATTTACTTGAGGCCTCCTATATCTACATGTATTTATGATTACAGAGTTCAAATAAAAATTTCTTTGTTCGTATGCGAAACAAGCTTTCAGACCAGCCAATTTTGCTTCCAGCTTTTCGTGTCTTTGAGCCCGCTGACAGCCAGAACAAATTTTCTTAAATTTTTAAAAATTCCGGCGGGATTTCGAAAAATGAATGACACCATGTTTGTTGAGACGATAATACCTACCAACAAACCAAAGCGCAATGAAAACTATATTTTGAGCGTGACCAAGAATTTTGATTTTGCTTGATGTTAATAGACATTCGCTCTTAAAGCAGTCCTTTGCTCCGGTTTCAACTGAATTAACATATCTCCCTGCGAAAGTATTTTAGTCGTTTCCAAAGCAAATCGAAAGGACACTCGAGAGAGTTCTTTTCCGCCTCGGCCATCTTTTCATCTTTGATAAACGGTTAACCGGATGTCGTTTTGGTCTGTGAGTTTGATTGACGGACGATTGGCCAATGGTAATACATCATTGCCTCCCGTTCGCTGACGAACGGCGTTCGGTAAAATGTCTGGGCTCAGCGGCAGGCGTTTCCTTTCCTTCCCCGCCCCTACTTTTTTTGCTCCTTTTTGCCCAATGCCCTCGCGCGCTTACCCCGCTTGGCTTGAAGGAAACGGAAACGACTGCTACGCAGGCTACCCTATTATTTGTGGGTTACATTGTATTAAATGCTTTTTGTAGACTCTGGGGTAAATAAAGTTTGTTGTTGTTGTTGTATCTGCTTTGAACGTAGAATTCACTCACCTCTTTAAAAGTAATGTCACTATCCCCTGTCCGCTCTTTAAGTTGTTCTCCAAACCATCTTAACATTCGTTTGCCTGGATTCCAGCCAAAACCTTTCAGCAAATTCGGAAGGAGGCTACAGTATCCACAGTTGTGATCTGCAAGAGCAAAGAAAAAAAAACAAAGAAAATCAAATAATTTGAGTAATAACGCCACACTGATCATTCTATGTACATGTTCCAGATACATTCATTTGTCAGTTGCAGTTGTTGCTACCTGCTGTCTCGGTCTGTAATTGTTGTTTTTAAACTGTGTGCAACCTAATTGTATTTACATTTAAAACACTGATCAGATCAAATATAATTAACCAAAGGTATTATATGGAAGATAACTTAATTTAATAAAGCATTTAGCATAATCAAGTTTTTGACTTTTAAACCATTTCTATAAGCCTAAAAATAAACCTGCTTTTTTGAACAGAAAATTCTAATGCGGTTAAATACAATTTACGTGTAAGAGTTAACAACAAAGAGCACCAGTGTTCCAGTTGTGGTCAGCAGTGTTTACATTATGCGCATGTGCCAGGATTTCACAACTGCTCTTGGATTGAAGAGCTTTCTTTACTGGGAAGAGTGAGACTGTTTGTTGAGCATGTTTACACTTCATAAAAAGCTGTTACAAAATTATTCACAAGCAGTGTTGGCAAGGTAAAGAGTCTCAAATACCAGCTGGAAATTAAGCAGTCTTTTAATTTATCTAAGTCTAATTTAAAAATTCTGACCCACAACTGTTCCCACTTTAATTGAATTCTTTGACAAGGACATAAATGGCTGTGTGAGTTCTCCCTTCCCCCATTACAGATTGTAAATCACTCTCCCTTTCTTAGGGTTCAATTTACACATAGCTCCTACTACCACCTAAAGTTTTAAGGTTCTTTCCAGAATGTTTCATGCGTACCTCCATCATTTGCATGCCCCCCCCCCCCCCCCCCCGCCTCAGGATGTTGCTCAAAAATCAGCACAGGATATGTCCATGGAAAGTACACTGTAGATGTGACTCAACTGTAGTAACGAGGGTATGGTGAAGGACAGTAAAGAAGGGAAAAAAGCTGGATGGACATTCAGCAATGAGGTGCATACTGACAGCATACATTAAACAGTGGGCTAATGGCAGAGGTAGTAGAGGCCTAATGTACATGTACCACTCAACATGAAAACATATATGTATACAGTGAAGATGAGGTAAAGGGACACTGCTTACACCACCTATTACACCTTGACCATCTATTACAGTCCGCCATCTAGGTCGACTCAAATAATTAGAGCCTGCCATCAAAATTACTATTGTCTGCAGTGAGTGAAAATTAATTCAACTTTTCACCAGCAAACTCAAGTGTGAAAGCTTGCATGCCACACCTAAAATGTGTTCCCAGCTTCTGACAGGTATAAACAATGTTACTGGCTTCATCAGAGCATGAAAATGATCACATTGGCCAGCGAGTAATTCAGGACGCACATTTTGAAATTCTAACGATGGACAAGACTTGTTAAGAAAACTGCGAATTTTGCGCATATATTTCAATCTACCTTAAAGACAACACCACCTAGAGAGTAGCAAACCTTCACCGCCCCCCCCTCCCCCTAACTCAATGTTGCTTTGAAGGGAGGGGGGCTCTGCGTTGTTGCGTATCATTGTAGCAGTTTTGTCTGCAACAATTATTGTAGCAATACAAAGTCATGTATCCTCCACTCACCAACTAAAATTCTTCTTAAATCCTGCTCCAGGAATTCCCTCAAGTCTTGTGAATCAAAGCCAAGAGCTATAAGCGTGGCAATTATTGCCCCTGCACTTGCACCCGCAACTCTCTTGATGTTTTTTGTGATGCCAGCAGTTTCCAACACCTGAAAATTAAATGGCTTGTATTCAGTGAGTAGTTGAGATCCTTTTTTTCCACCGGAGTAAAAGTAATTAAAAGTAAAGTAAGTCTAATTTATTTGATGCCAATAACGCAGGGAATGCTTGTGCAATCTACCAAGCCAGAGGCTCATGATTAAAGTGCTTGATAACAATCAAGATCAAATTGTAATTTAGAAATGTTGGTTTTTTAGAAGAAGGGAAAACTGGAGTACCCGGAGAAAAACTTCTTGGAGCAAGGACAAGAACCTCTGGGAATCGAACCCGGGCCACATTGGTGGGAAGTAAGCGCTCTCACCACTGCACCATCGCTGCTCCCCCAGTGACACTTAACTGGGTGAGGGTAAATAAAAGGGGGGGGGGGGGGGGAGGTGAGGGCAGAATTTCGTTCTTCCTATGACCTCTGCACACTCTTAGGGGTAATTTTTTTTAGCCATTTTAGTCCAAAAATGGGTATAAATTTGAATTATTTTAAACTGACAGTCTGAAAGTGGGTATGAATTTTAGAGGTCACACCAGCTTGAAAACCAGTACAGGAAAATTTACATACTTTAGTCTGAAACAGGGTCAGAGTTTGGAGAACTACATCGACATCTACAAGGATCATTTGCAATGGGATAAACACATATCACCGCAAATAGAAAAGGAAAGAAAAACAGGCTAACTACTAACATCGCTGTTTAAAGTAACTTAATCATTGTCAGGATAAAAAAGAAGTGAGATGGGTCTTGAATGCCTCAACACTTGGTTGGACAAAATTACTCCAGCCGGAAATGAATTCCACTCTGGTATAGTTCTTACGTAAACACTGAATTTGTTAGTAAATATACTCGCAGGGGTTAATTGTGTGAATCTCTTGGGGTGGTATTGCCTAGTTATTTTCTGGTTTGGTATAACATAACAACTAAGCCTAGCAGTAGCACTCCACCAAAAAATTCCAACGAGCCCACCCCAGGTTTCTCATTGTTTTTCTCATATGACACATAGATTTCCAAATCCCCATTTTCCTTGCTCCTCCCCGGTAACCCCTTTCCCTGAATGACGTTGAATACATATTTTTATATCACCTACTTATTGTTTGACGGCATTACCACAGGGCCCAGTTTAGTTGGGGGGGGGGGGGGTGGGTGAGAAAGAGCTGATAAGTCAAAGAGTTTATAGCAGAATGGGGTCGTAACGGCAACTGCAGATCGCCAAGTAGAAACTTGAACAAACAAGTTTGGTAAAATGAGCTAATAATTTGCACACATTGAAAAAAATCTTTAGTCTAAAATAATTTAATTGTCTTACTGGATTATTATAATCTCCTTCCTTTTTTCCTCTAATTATCTTATTATTTTTAAGACTTCCTTTAATCTGAAGGAAAAAGTTTTGATTAAGGAAGGAAGTAGCTTGGCAATGATTTACAAAATGCTCTTGAGATACTGTGTAAACGGAAAGCAACTCTCTCAGATATGTAAAACATTGGCTAGTTGCCTGAAGGCTTAAAACATGACAAATATCGCCTGGGAAGGACCTTATAATATACAGTCGACTCCCGATAACTCGAACCCTCGCTAACTCGAACCTCGCGCTAACTCGAACCAATTTTCCTTTCCTTTCAGTTCATTTTCTATATAATTTTACCCTCGATAACTCGAACTTTCGATAACTCGAACCTTTTTTAATTTCCCTTGAAGGTTCGAGTTATCGGGAGTCAACTGTACCAGACATAAAATCTTCTCTTTGAATTTATGACCTTTATATATTATATTTCATCAATTGTATCTTTTTTTAAATAAAAAAAATGAACAAATAAAATTTAGAAAAATAGTAACAAACTTAAACTGTGTTGATACAAGTTCACCAGTACTAAAGCATCGACTTCAATCTAATCTTGCTCTATAAACAGTGATTACACGCTGAAGTGTATAAAGCTACCCACTAAAATGATATTAAGACTTTGTTTTATGAGCTTAAATAATACAAACTTATGCACTATATCCTGTTTAAGTCAGTCAAGAACAGCGATCCTTTTCAGCTCTAAATCATCATAATTTCACAGAGAAGAGCCCATTTATCAGTTGAGACGAGATTTAAGCCAGGACCACATAAGACGTCTACGAAAACTTCAAAAGGAATAATCAATTGACAGAACGAAATAACACAACGATTGCATGTCTCGAAATAGGCTAATTTTCGATTGGAAATGTCCCCTGAGAAAGTTCCGTTTAGGAAAGCCTTTTAATCTCAATATAACCTTAAATCTCAGTACATTCCTTGTTTTGTTACTTGAGAGAATAAAACTCCATCGCCATAATGAATCAAAATATGCAAATGGCGAACAATTAACCACTGATTAACGCACACACTGCAATGCTGAATGAAATATCTACGCATTTAAGCGTTATGAACTCACAACAATTGTGCGAAAATATTTTAACTGTTATTCGTGTAAAACACGTATATCTTTGGCGTTCACTGTGTTAACTTACTAACGTTTAGAGTGTCCTTTAGAGATGAGAAGCAAAACGTCAAGAAAAGCAAGACTGTACATTTATAAAGAACAGTGGTGCGATGCTATTCAACAAGTTTGACTGTCAAAAGATGTTCCCGACATCAGCTTAAAAAGAATCGAGTGACATAAAAGAAGCGACGGATTTTATCTAAACAAGAACAAATTTCTGAAACTCAAACGTGTACACTGCTTCACCGAACGGAAAAATAAAAACCCCTTCACTGCGCTACTAAGTAAACACTCGGTAGCGAAGGAATTCGGCCTTAGCAGAGCGTGATTTGTCAAAACAATACAACTCAAAACAATTTAAAGTATACGGACCTGTAAAGCTCCCACATAAGCCATGCCTTTATTTCCACCACCTTCAAACACCAGATTTTCGAATGGAAAGCTGAAGCCCTTGTAAACAGCTTCTTCATGAGAAGTACTTCCTCGCCGAACTTTTTCCGTAGTTTCAGCGGCCCTAAGAGAACCTACACTTCCGAGCAAAGTGGCGGCTTCGAAGAAGTTCTTGGGGTCGAGAGAGGTCGTGGATGTTTTCTTCGCTTGCCCATTCATTGATTGATGCTTCACGTTCCCGTTCATATTTCTGTTGATGGGTCGAGCCATGTTGGTAGATTCGATTTTTCTACTCTCATGAAACTTTCTACTCGCCGATATTTTTCTCTGTCCAACTTGCCCTGTCACCCCATTGGCGTTGTGATCCTCAGTTCCCTGCATCACCGGGTTTACAATCCCACAATGCGTTGCGGGACTCCCGCGCTCATCTGTAAGTAGAAACGCAGACATGAAACAAAACAGCATAACACTGATTACTTTTGTTACTACAGTTTTGTATCTGTCTTATACTATTGTAATACGCGAATACATTGAAATTACAGACCAACACGAGTGGCGAAAACTGTTTTAGCGCGGTGTAATTCAGAGATTCTTGTTGCCGAGTTTGCCTTGAACAAACAAATTGTGTAAGTACGCCTAAAACTCCCAAACAAGGACATCGCTTTCACAGGGATTAATGGTCCGCATATTCTATCTTAACTTGCTTTTACCCGTAACCATGCGTGTTGTCAAAGCTTGAAGAGCTAAGAGCGGCCATGAATTGTGAAAGGATAGATGGAATGCACGCGGATTTCCGACTTTGTCTGAAACATGGATTTTGACCTTTAAAATACCTACTACCGTGCATACAACAAGGGAACAAAAATGAAGAATGTAGATTAATTTTTGGCCAGTTGTTTAACTGCAATGTCGATGAGCAATAATTCAAAGATAATTAGCCAAGCTTTGCAGGAAAGTGTTGACACGAACAGTCTCGCCGCTGAATAAAACAGCAATTGTCACCTGATTATACTGCAATCCAACGCTTTCTTGCTCTACCGTTCATAAGGCATCAATTAGCGCTCCAAATCTTTGCACGATGTTAAAGATGACATCACTAATTGTTTTGATGTAACGCGGAGTGTTCCCTTAAGTCGTAAAGAGAGAGCATTACGAACCACAGACTTGTGATCATCAAATGGATCCGTCGCTGGACCAATAAATGTAACTCTTGGAGAACAGAAAACGCGTTAATTTGAATGACAACAGTAAGGGTCATACACAATAGTGACCCTCATTAATTTAATCACTTCCATGTTTCATGTCCCCTGTGTGTAAATAAATTGCCATGGAAACCGAAAATCACAAATGGCATGAAATCAAAATTGGTCGCAAGTTTACAAAACTCAGACCTTTTAACTTCTTTCATCCGGTATCATTATTTTTCCCTTCCATCGAAAAGTTATCAAAACTTCAGTCATTTAAACCGTAATGGGAAAATGTAGAAGTGTTTAAAAACTATTTAGTTACGCAACTAACGCAAACTGATATCTGGAAATGAAACGATCGAGGATATTTTTTGCTATTATTAATTTGTTGACCTCCTTTGTTGATACTGCACGTGAGGCGTGATGACGCACAACTTTTCGGCAGCCGATTTATTTCAATTAATCCGTCTTCTCGTGGACTTGTTTTCTAGGATTGTTTTCAAACTGAAAGTTATTCAAGCACGGATGGTGTAACCTTATTTGCATTGCCGTAATAAAACACAAAAACAGTTAATCCAAACCATCCAGTAAAAGGAAACCCTGATCCCAAAGGGTTTCTTTCTCCTTTTTTCTCAAACAAGTATAGCCTTGCTGTAGCTCGTTGTCGCTGCTTCGCGGCCCAATTCTGTTTGAGGAGGAAAGAATTAGAAAGAAAATCCCTGGTACCAGGGTAGCACAAGATAGAAATGCTTATTCTCTAACGACTGTGCCGTACATTTCCTTGCAAGTAAGATTTTAAAATTTGCTGTTACATCAGAACAGTATCCCGTGTTTGATGAATTTCTTTATTCTCCTCCCTTTCTACCTGACAATGTATTGCTGATGTAAGGAGAAGTACAATGTCAATCACTGTCTATCTCTCTTTGACTCAAGGTTGCTATGACTTGCAGAATAAACAAATGACAATATCACAGTAATCCGGTTAATCTGCATCTCCTTTTGTCTGCACGAGGGTCAGTATCTTAGATTCGGACAAAATGATTTTATAAGAAAATTGAAGAGCCGTAACTAAGATGATTAATGTTTTTAAAACGTTCTCTGGTTAAAAATTGAAAAGGTATGAGCTTTCGACAACCGTCCTATCACTCTTCAACAGATAAAATATGAAGAGAATGTGAAACGAAGACTAATAAATACAAAAATGTGCAATACAGGTGACAAATGTGAAAAACATTAATTGTTAAGAAGAATAAGGTATTGATTAGGGAGTGGACATGAGTTATTGTCAGCGTCAACAGTTTTCGTGGTATCAGGACTCAAGGGCCTTAAGGTGGCGATGATTGGACTTTCAATGATTGAGGCATTCTCAAAGTCAATCTGGTGGTTTTTGGACCAAGCATGCATGGTTAGCCACATTAGAACCTTTGGCACGCATTTTCACGTTTCTAGCATGTTCCATTTTCCCGGTGTTGAACGACCTTCTTGTTTCACCAATGTAGCTTCACGAACATGTGGTGCAGTGATTTTTGTAGACGACGTTACATTGATCTACTTTTACAGGACGAAATTTGGGAGCCGGGAATTCTTGTTGGAGTGTTTTTAGAGGTTTATTGGTAACTTGTATGTCCTGTTTTTTGAGCAACCTCGTTAGCGGTTCTGTCCAATTATAATCACCTTAAGCTAAGACCCTTGAGTCCTGGCATACCGCGAAAAACTGTTGACGCTGACAATAACTCATGCCCACTCCCTAATCAATACTTTATTCTTCTTAACAAATGAAGTTTTTCACACTTGTCACCTATATTGTACATTTTTTGTATTTATTAGTCCTCATTTCATATTCTCTTCATATTTTATCTGTTGAAGAGTGATAGGACGGTTGTCGAAAGCTCATACCTTTTCAATTTTTAACCAGAGAACGTTTTAAAAAATTTTTAATCAAAATGATTTTTGTCCACAAAACGGAGTATCTTAAAATAAAGGAATGCACTAGCTAAACTAGTCCTCCTTACCCCTCCCCTTCTAAGTCAAAGTTCAACGTTCTAGTCAAGTTAGGCAACAAAACCTTTTATCATCGTCCAACGGCGAGAGAAACAGAGAGAAGATAAAACAAGATGCAAACTCGCATGCAATTCAAAACGTTCATGTATCACGAGTTTCTAACTTTTGAGTACTCTGTAGACAGAATTAAACCATATTGAAAACGACAACCATTGACGAGTACGTTTAACGACGTGCTTTTTATTTAGTTTGATGCAAAATCGATTTACTGATTTCTTTTTTTATGCACGTTTTTGGGAATGTAAAGGTTAAGACATTTTTTCGCCTGTTGTACGTAAAAAAAAAAAAGAAAGGAAGGAAAGCTGATGGCAGTGGCCAGGATGCCTAGAGGATGTTAGAGGAGACTCTGACTTAAGCCGCTTACTATAATTAGGGTTTTCGGTTCAGGATACTCTGAACACATGATTACGATACAATATTTTACAAAACGGATACAAAATTTTAAGGTAACCACATGACATAAAACTTTTCCTTACTGAATTAGGCTTTATCTTTGATTCTCGGTTTGGTCTCTGTCATGTCATGTCGTGTTAAGTTTTCCTCGTAGTTAGATCAACCTTGCAGTTATATGAGCTACTTACCATTTTTGGCTGATTAGATCTTTCACAGATCCTACGTATACCTGCAGCATTTTCGTTTGCGGTTTATTTATATTTGGCCACGTAAAGAATGCAAGCGGAAGAAATTACTGACACCCTTTCAAAACAAACTTATCATCTCCACGTTATAATAACTTACGCGGTTTTTGATACACTTGATAGCCATGGAAAATTTCCGACAATTTGTTGAAAGCCGGCTAATTTTTGCCACAATGAACATTGTGCGTACTTCCGGTATCTTAATTTCCTACGCTTCCTCTGACTCGATAAAATATCCGACTTAGCAATTAACCGGCGCCGGCGGGGCATTAGCGAATTAATTTGTTCATTAATTGTTTCTTTCTGCCCACTTTAGGAAATCAAAGATGTGTTGCCCCCTGACCCAAGATATCTATTAACTTGAGCTTTTTTGCGGATTGACCATCGCAAATCTGGCCAAAGAAATGTATTTTAGAACTAATTTTAAGACTAGGATGTGAATTTGAAGGAACCAAAAACTATTGTTACCGGGATCGGAACTAAGAAAAGAGGAAGAACCGAAGACAACAGGTGTTAAAACGCTTTCCTTTGAATTGCCTCTTGCGTCCGCCCTTTCAAAAGCGCTCACGATATTTGTCCATGCTCTTGTACATGATTTGCCTGCATGTCAAGAGAATTGAATTAAACTGATGCTGTTTGCATGTTGTCCACTTATAAATGCGTCAAAGTCTTCATACTTCCATTCGTTTAAAAAACTGCTAGCTCCACAATGTTTTACGTGTCGTTTTAAACAAAAATGCTCGGCGCAGAGTAAAAGGACATAAACATTTTTTTAGCTTGTCTATTCAGAAGTGGTTAATTATATGTCATTATGTTAAAATACTAGATGATTAATTTCTCTTTTTTTGTAGCGCATCGTTTGATATCGTTAGGCACTTAAGTTATAATTGGGAAAAGTTGGAACGGATACAGGAAATTTAGTATAAAAAAAAAACTAATGTTCTACAATTTTCCAATTCATTCTTCAGAGAAGCAGAGAGAAGATATAACAGTGACTGGTTGAAAAAACTATTAGCCAATATTGCAAGACTTGCTAGGCTCGATTACCAGCTGCCATCAGATGCTGTTCGGGAGGGAGCGGCGGAAATCGTAAGACTTGCGTCCCTGTTTCAGACATATTTAGTAAGAGTCTTGTTTTAAAAATAAAAATGGCCAATGTTGTATTTCGTTCTTGTCGTGAGAATTAAGACATACCTCCATTTTCTTTTTTTTTTTTTTGCCTGCTGGGTCAAAACGAGTTCCTGTTATACTGATAAGTTATTTGCCATGCGCTCGGGAGCGACAATTTGTACCAGAGTCTTGGCTACCACATAAACTGTAATAAGTTACGGCATATTTTCATGACCAACTTTATGCATATGACAACGTCTTAACGCTTGCGAAGATTTATCGGAGTTGCTAAAAACGCAGAAAAAGTCACATTGAAGTTTAACTTTCACAAAATTCTTACAAATGACCATTCACAAAACGTCGTTCTCTCACCAGTCTCCCAGCGACTCTCTCCCGCCAGCCAGTTCAGTCCTCTCTCAAACCGTATGTGCGCCCAATTAGGTCTTAGTTGCAGCGCTTCAGGAATGCTTAGGGTTGTGTTAAGAGTTGGTCACTTTTAATAACGTTTATATATTATAATTATTATTATTATTATTATTATTATTATTATTATTATTATTATTATTATTATTATTATTATTATTATTATTATTATTATCATTATTAAGGTCAGATAAACTCCGCC
>NW_028145643.1:797500-850000 GCF_977016875.1 Pavona decussata
ACGGAAAGACATATTTATAGGTATTGAAAGTGAGAAAATAAATTAACATGAAAGCTTGTTTGGTCTACGAAATGCTGTGGATCAAGAACAAAAGACCGAAACTGAACACGCAAGCGGATTCCATTTGCGCTAAACTCTTTACCTGAATGCTTTCATGCTAATTTATTTTCTCACTTTCAATACCTATAAATATGTCTTTCCGTTATTTCCATTTTACTCATTTGACAATGACGATATGAAGTCGTCGAAACGTCATGCTGTTTTACTATCGTTAATTTTATTTATTTATTTATTTATTTATTTCTTTATTTACTATTTTTAGCGTTCCTGCTATTTTCAGCGTGGCTCTTGTGGGCCATCCTAAAAAAAACCCGCCTCACAGGACACGCGCAGCTTGCCAACCAAACAAAAAGTGCAAAAAAGTACGTAGAAGCAGCGTTGCTGTCGACGCTCATCCCAAATGACTATGATTATATAAACACTCATTTTCTAGGAGGCAAAAGTGAAGAAAAAACTAAGACCTTGTTGGTTGTGAAAAAATAAGCGCAAAATCTTTGGTCGGAGATAATGGCCTCAGATCTTAGTTTGGTTACTGGTAGCCATTTTGCATTGAAAACGTTGCTCGTACGCGTACCGTTCTTTCCCGGTCAACCGCTACAGAACCGTCAGTTGTACCCACGAAAGAGAGAATGCGGATTTTTCCGGAAATTGCAACAAAAAAACACGATGGGCGTGAAATAACAAGATTCTTAAGCCTAAGAACATTATCGTTAAAGGATCACTTTGGACGCGTGCTGACATGGATTTCAGCCACCGACTCAAATTCCTCGGACGCTTAACATGACTGCCTGAATGATCTTGTAAATGAAACTTAAACGGCAACAAATTAAACAACTGGGTCCGTGGTTGTTCGAAAGCCGATTTACTAACGCTGATCTCCGATTAAATTTGTAAATTTGTATAGCGCATAATTCCATGAGGAGATGATCAAATGCGCTTTGCAGTACATGTATGTGGACACTCTCCAGTCCGGTTTCGAATTTGGAAATGTTGGTTTCCTTTACTGTAAACGTTAATTAACCGAGGTTTTCATCTCACTCCTTAAAAATATTTTTAAAGGATAATTTCAAGCTAATCGTAAAGAAAAGTTTAAGCCAGATGTGAGGGACAAAGCCCTTTTGGAAGAATCCTTATCGATTACTAACTAAACTCTAATCAACCCAGGAGTAATTTAATCAGGTTTTAAAGTGTGGCCCTTCAAACCCAGGCCCCAGCTAAGGCCATCTTGGCTGGAACTTTCTGATTGTTGAAAAATGTTCGTGTAGCACCAAGAGAAAGACTTCTTGTGAATTCGTAAAGTTTAGACTACGTTTTTAGCGAATTTTACCTGACACAACGGCAGGCACTGATTGCACCTTTTTCAAGTCGCAATCAAGTTGCAAGCAATTTTCAATCAAGTGGCAATCAATCATGTTCCATGCTTTAAGTTTAGTGCAATCAATTTCCATCCTGCCGGCCCACACGTACCCAACTTGAAGACACTTACAGTTTCAGTGCAATGTTATCGTAACTTTTAATAAAACTGGACTATTACTTTTAGATTTCATGCAGGTTCAACCAAAGGTTCATTTTGGTGGATATCTGTTCGGAAGGCTTTAAATCGCCTAGGAAATTGGGATTGAAAATCTAAAGTTTCTTCTATAAAACTGTCAGCTCAAATTTTGTAACACTGGCCGGGAAAACTAATTCGCTTCGTTTTCAAAGGGGTAAATGTTGTTGAAAATGCAGAAAAAGGTCAGCTAACATTTTCGTGAAGCCAACAACAGCTCGTGAATTCGGGGAATAAAATTCCGTTTCCTAAAACTTTCCGCCACTTAAATTTTCAGCTAAGGCAGCTGAAGAGATCAAACCGCTGTATTAACTTAAACAGAAACGTCTGACCGTAAACGTTTTGGGAACACAGGAGACAACATTTTAAGTATTTTACTTAAATGTTCTCTGGTTGGTGCCCCTCGGAGATTGGAATACGTGCATGAAAGTCTCAGCTTTTGGCTCAGCTTTCCAAAATGTTACTAAAAATAGCTGACAAAGTCCCTTTGCATACAAATGAGCATTGACCAGTTTGGAGCCTATGGCATATCTTTCTGGCTTTATGACAAAACGGATCTCACCACAATGAGAGTCTTAATTGAGCGGAAATGCTCTAAATTTCAAATTTCAATTTCTATTAGCTGTTAATAGCACAGGAAGTAGTTAATTAACAATGATTTTTTTAAATTATGCGGTTAATCTTCTGGGGCTGTTAACTGTAACTCTGGCCATGAAGAAGAGTAGTGGTACTAGTTGAAATATTGGCTCAAATAAAATTGCCCTTTGCCGTAATGTGTCTGCCAGCCCTGGCGCACGATCGAAGGACTAATCAAGCAGTTTGGTTTATTTACACGTAAAGAGACTTTTGGCACGTGCGTCTCCACTGCAAGAGATCCGGAAACCAAAAGTATTCAGAACAGTTTATTTTTGCGTTTTGTGGTCCTCTGTATTCAAAGGTTTCGCTGTTAATTGGACTTGCGGTTAGGCGGTCTTAGCTTCAGTGGTCATCAGATCTTGGAGTACATGTCTGATTGTATGTACTCAAACGAAAGGAAACAACGGAACTGATTAACACGATACAGAAATGTCTCACTAATAACACTAATGAAAAGAAAGATTATTACAGCCTTTATCAGTGCTACTTATAATGTACTTTAAGAGCTTATTATCTTGCCCAGTGAACGAAGCCTATCTTATGACACAATTCTACATCATGAACTGAGAATACTCAGTTCGACCTGACACTTATAAAGTGAATAGGCCATTTTACAGTTATGTGCTCAGTGAACTAGGCTTGGGTTGGAAGCGAGGTTGGGGGTGACCTTGTTTTGATACAAACCTCACTGCTTTTCAAATGTAAATGCAAACTAGTTAGCATATGAACAGCATGATCTACATGTGAAAAGCAACGAGGTTTGTATCAAGACAAGGTCACCTCAGCCTCGCTTCCAATCCAAGGCCAGGTCACTAAGCACACAACTGTAAAATGGGCTGTTGTAATTAAAGATATGCAAGCCGCAAAGGTGTTGTACCGAACGGTGTTCTGTATGTAACAAATTGCCCATTCCGAAATTCATAAAGAGACGGGGCCCTAGGTTACACGTTGTTCAAACTGCTTCACATGAAGAAATGAACCCCATCGTCAGAAAGATCACATAAAAATGGGTAAGTTTACTACGGAATGAAACATAACCCAATTTGGTAACCAGACTTTGGCCAAACTCCAGCCATACAAATGTCTCAAATTCTGAAATGGTGTCCCCCAAATTATATTCATACAGTCTGTAATTTCTCCGAATTTTGAAAGCCTTCTGCCTGGTTGCAATCTAACGACAGAACCTCAAACTTGAGAAATTGAGTAATTTTAATGTAATCTTTCTTGTGAATGACTCCAATAGACCAATACGTTCACAACGGAAAATGCATTGAGGTTCATATATGAATAATTAAATTCTTTTGTTTTATTCCCCTAAGCCTTGTAGCCAAGTTAGAATTTTAATATATCGAAATTGGTCTATTTCATGTCTGCAGAATTTTGCATTTTTCAGGCGAGCGGAGGCAAGCGCGAGTGACGAGCGTCGTTAGTCGTCACCCGGGGGGGGGGGGGGGGGGTACTTGGGTTAAGTTTTGTTGGGTATGTGCCGCTGGCCTCTCAGAGCCCCTGCCCCATTATAGTCTATTTTGTGGCCAGTTATAGACCCCATCTTAGTCACTTTTTGGGAAAATGTAATTTTCGCGATTCCAACTAAGTCACTTTCTATTTATGCATCTACTTTCAAGAACGGAATGTAATGCGAGGTGATTGTTACATTTAATAAACAACAACTTTCTGAACTTTTTAACCGAGACCATTTTGAATCCCTACTTAATAGAATTTTCTCACCCCAAAAATCCGAAAATGTGCGACCCCATTCTAGTAACTCTATTGAAAATGCGACCCCATTCTAGTCAATCCAGTCGTGAAAATGCGACCCCATCCAGCGGCACATCCCCATTAGCCTCTTATAAGGAAGTAGCCCCCCCGGGGTCGTCACGCGTGACACAAAAAACAAAAATCTTTTGGACGAATCATTATTGATTAGTAATTAATCTCGAATCAAAGTTCACGTTAACCCGGGATTAGCTTAATCGGGCTTTGAACAACTGGACCCTGGTGATTGCATGATAGCTAATGAGATACTGTTTTAGTCAGTATTACAATGACTACAGTTATACTCGAAAACAGTTCCAACTAACACGAATCGAAGGCATGACCTTCCGATTACTAGTTCTGATACATCCGAATGTTGGGAGGCTCGGATTTTCTTTTTCCGAGATTGCATGTGATGTGTTACTGACTGAAAAATAAAAATACCTCTGTCAAAGGCAGAGATGTTTTGCAGTCCGCATTTATGTGACAGTACTGTGAAACTTTACCGTCCCCTATGCGCTAAGCTTCTCAACGTCTTCGCAGTGTTAATTGATCCCGACGGAAGATTCCACCATTTTGTCTTTGTTCTCTTATATGTTTTGGCTCTTAGCCTAATCTTAACACGTCAAAGAGGAGGATAATGACGTTTTTGTTTAATCTGGAGCTTTCCTCTGGCATTGCCAGATGTCATTTAGTATTTTTTTCACAGAAGATTGACTGTGGTTATACTTAAATCCTTTAGACAATCCATCATCGGACGAACTGCATTCCAAGAAGCCTTGTTGTAAGCACGCGATTGTGATTGCCGGCTACATAGCGTTTGAGTTCCCAGCTCTCTTGGCGGAGATGTTTCAAAGCACCTGGCCACGTTCGGTGTAGGGCCCCTAAGGTTGTTTTGTATACGCTGTTTATATAAACGTTTTTCTAATAAGACTCAATTCTTCAGTAACTGAGTCAGTCCCAAGTTTGACAAGTTTCTGCCACAACAGGAAAGCTGGCAGTTGTACGAAGAAGTAATTTGAGCTGCGCCCCTATTTGCAATGGCATTTCGGCGAAATTTTTCAGAAGAGATGCACGGTTGGTTTGTCATCATCGTTACCTTCTCTCCCACTCAGGAATAGGGTCTAATTTTTAGCGACATTACACTGGCTCGACAGGTGTCTCTATATTTCCACCCCCGCATGCAAAAAACCGTTAACGAGATCCCTAAATGAGCTTAAATGCTGCTGGTTTATGATCGGAAGAAGAACATAAATCATGGGGCTGAAATCGCTGGAAAGAGATTCGGAAAGAAACTCGTAAACGGATCAAGTTCGACAAAAAGTAATTCATATCGTAATATCTTAGCATTACACCCAAGCTGTGGGTGCACACGCCCGTGTTAGACTGACAAATTACTTCTGAACTCGAGTGCTAACTAACTTCGGAGGACTGCCGAAATGCGTGACAGCTACGTTTAATTTGGATGATTGCAGGGCTGTTAGTAAACTTACTCGTCATTTGAACAGCCTGATCATCACAAATGTTAAGTATCATTATATGACATTTCTAAGCTTACTTACTTTGAAATAAGGCGACTCGTGCATCACCGATGGGCCCGTCGTAATCATGACTGCAAATCACCACATTAGGTAAGACGTGCATGGAACCAGTCATGGTGCACGACCTTTAGTTATTCCTTACTACTTTCAAAGACTCGTATTATATGCCGCGATTTATATGGATTATTGTTTTACTATGGCTTTATTGACTGGTTAGCTTTAAAAGTCAAGTGAGCGTGCCTTAATGCCACAGAAAACAGTTCTAAAGGCTCGCGCCGCCCCATTCCGTTTAAGGAAATTAAGCAGTGAAAGTTCTTGAACGTTCTTAAAGAAATATTTTTAGTTATTGTTTTTGTGTAGTGTCAATCGAAACATTGAAAGCTAATTCGCTTGCATGACTTGACCAGGTTTTAAGGAAAATAGTTCAGGACAGTTTAGACAAGAATAACGACATTTACAAGTGATCAATAATCCGCTGCCAAACTGGGAATCTGACCGTTGAGTTTATCCGTCACGTTTTTGAGACATGGAATACAATCCCGTTTTTACACGGCTCACCAAACTAATATTCCATATTCAACTTTAATGCCGTTCGACTCTCAAAGTGAATGGTAGGGGGAGCTGGGATGGCGCAGTGGTGAGAGCGCTCGCCTCCTACCAATGTGGCCCGGGTTCGATTCCCGGTCTCGGCGTCATACGTGGGTTGAGTTTGTTGTTGGTTCTCGTCCCTGCTCCGAGGGTTTTTCTCCGGGTACTCCGGTTTTCCTCCCTCCACAAAAACCAACATTTCCAAATTCCAATTCGACCTGGAAACAGTGGATGGAAGAGCCACTCCGTGGATTCCACTGAAATTCCTATTTAATGGTATCAGTTGTTGTTTGTGTCTTTTGATGTTTTTGATTAACTGTGATATTTGCCCGCCGAGTCCTTTCTACTTGAATTCGAGACGTCCTAAAGAGGCACTGTCACGAAGTTTTTGCTGTATGTCGGTCAAAACGGCTCAACTATTTGACTAAGAACCACTTCTCTAGAGAATCGAGCCGGGAGGAAAATATGAAATTATTTCTCAGAGCACGGAATAAACTACAATCAATCTTAGCTATTTTTCCAATTTACCTCGGAGGAGCTTGAAAAAATTGGCCAATTCTTTCAAGTTGCAATCCATTTCCATCCTAGCCATCCGAGGACAAGGATGAATGAAACCAGTTTCTGCGCTCAAGTAAGGCTGTTGTTAACAAAACCGAACCATTTTTTTTTACGTTTACATCCACACAGATATGTTTCTTGGCTTTTCAGAGTTACCCTAAAAATTGGTGACACTGCCCCTTTACGTACGACTAACATGTAGTACTGAGCGGTCACGTTCCATAAGATGTGCAACGGGTTGGTTTGCGTGTGTACGTGCATATTACACCATGACCCAAAAATGAGTAAAGCAAAGTCGAGATGGTACAAGAGAATATCATATAACATTAAATGATTAGCTAAATAAATAAATCAATGAATGAATGGGGGCATTGAAGATACTTACGTGGGTTAAGCTAGCGGGTGTTCAGGCAGCACAGACATGGCACTCACAAGTAATACTAGAAGAGGAATTTAGCTTTTATAGCCGATAATATGTCATAATATAGTAAGTGAGAAAAACTAAAGGACGAGTTGCAGGTATAACAACCCTGATCAGTAGCTTTCATTTGAAAGATTACACTCTCTGCACTTTGCCGAGGGATTTCCGTGTTCACAGATTTGACTACGGCGTTTTTGACTATTGGAAGCCGGGAAGTTTATACTGAAGGACAAGAACACACATCTGAGTAAAGATGGACTTAAAGGAAGTCTAGTCTGGAAACCCGGTGCACTCTATGATCAGGCGAACTTGCAAAAAACGCTTCTCTACTTATCACGAACAAATCTTCTTATGATCCCGAGTAAGGCTGTGGCATAATTCATCTCAGCCTATGGCTTCTTGTCTGTAAATGTTCTTTACTGACGACAAAACCAGAGTTTTGCAGCTAAAAATGAACCAAAATTTATAATCCTCGTGCTAAGTAGCTGGCCAGTTACGTCTTGGTTTCCGTTCCTTAAAATAGATATATTATAAACAGGAAAAACATGAAACCAGAAGGAGCAAAAAGGGCAAATTGGGGACAGGTTGTTTTTTTCCTTTGCCGGTAACATTAAATTTTAATTAATTGTCATTTGATAGAAGAACTTCTAACAAGCGCTCTCCTCACGCAATTTCTCAAAAATACTATTGTTACTGTGCACGACTGAATTTTCAATTAGCCAATCAGGTGTGCGACAGCAACAGGGGATGTTCGGCTATTCAAATACAAGCAAGCGCACGGTGTGAGATTTACATCTCGGATACATACATTAGATCTCTTTATTAAGAGAAGATGAAGGTCGAAATATTATTAAATTATAACATTTTATATCTATACAAATCATGTCTTTACTGCATAGGTAACTATGAAGACAACGCCAAACGACAAGGAGTTCGACGGAGGGCGTGGGTGGGTTTAATTTGACACAGCATTCCGACCGCAGACTTTGAACATTGACGACTTAATAATATATGTGGTAAAGCGCCCCCAAAAGGGCGGGCAGAATCAGCGTCTAAATTTGCATCTCACGCCCGCAAAGGTGTGAAATGAAGGAGGGGTTTGCCCTTTTACTTCTTGTTTAAGCAGCGACGACGGCAACGACGACGAAAGCGTCACTTGAAAATATCAAAATATAACTTTATTTCATTTGTGCTACTTCGCAGTTATTTCAATTCGTTCAACTTTTACAGAAACGGCGAACTACCTAGGAACCAAATTGGTAAGAGACAGTGGCATCCAAGTTAATACAAAAAATGAAACATTCACTGTCGTGTGCTCACGTTATCCTCAATACCTTGCGGTGAATTTGGTCATTTTACGTTGCTGTTTTGCAAAGGACGCCAAAGAAATATATCAAAATTAAAAATGTACGTGCAGAGCGATTGTTTTTGCTCATTCAACTTATTATTTTGCGGCGTTGTCGTTGCCGTCATCGTCATCGTCCCTAAATCTTTAAGAACGGGAATTCTGCCCGCGTGGTAGGTCTACAGGGGCTGTCTTCTGTTTGCGTGCTGTGACGAAAATTAATTTCGAATTTTAAAATAAGGTTGATAATTGCCGGTAGATTCTAGGTTAAGTCGGTTTTCATAGTAATTTTTTTTTATAAAAATGCACTGTTTTACTGTAATTATTGAAACTAAAAAAGGCGTGATAAATGAACTGTCTTTCAAAAGGTTTTTTATGACAGGGCTCAGATTTGTGAAATTATTCCGGCTAATAACTACAAAGTATGAGTCACCTGTATTCGTTGCATGCTGTGCGTAGCATGAAGCCGGTTTCGAAGTACAGTAAAAGACGAAGCATATAAACCAATAACAAGAAACAATTTTCTGGCATCTCCGGAGCCTATTCAATGCAACTTGGCTTGGAAATCTAAGCAGCTGTAACGGCGAATACAGATCGACAACACAAATCAGTTAAGTTTTCTGATTTATTTTGAGCAACAACATACAGAATTGGTCATGCCATGGAAATTCAACAGTAGCAAATAAAAAACTCGTGAATCTGCAAACCGAAAGACGCCTATTTGACATTAAACTGTTTTGCTGCACTTAACCGCAGTTGTAAGCTTGTACGCAGCCGGGTATCTGACGATCCGTCAGTAAAACAGTTTGCAATCGATGGTTCACAGTTTTTGTCACCTGCCTTTACTTTTAAACTTTAATTGTAACATAATTGCCATTAGCAGAGCTAGTGTTGTTAATCCATTCAAGACGCTTAGACATAAGCAAAGCTAGTCCGGCTATCCATTCAAGACGCTATACCAAGGAATATTTTGTCCGAATTGTTTGAGGCGAAGGTAACGCCTCCGAAAATTCAGCCACTGCAAACATTTCTTTCAACACAAAATGTTGTAGGGAATTTTTTGTACCATCAGAAGCTGCTCAAATAGTGTGATAGGAGGAATGTCCCTTATGTACATCAAAGCCGTTTTTCTGATTTTGTTTCACGTTAGTTTTTGCAAGAGTGCACAGTGGAAGAACTTTATTGAAGTGAACGTACCTGAAGGGAAACCCGAAGGCTACAAAGTCTACGAACAACTTCCCCTGCCTAGGGGTGGAGACGAATATGCACTATTTTATGCCCAGAAAGGAGACTCACTCGACAAAGTTGGATTATTCAAGGTCTCACCTTCGGGAGTTATAACAACAGTCCAGCCGCTTATTTACGAGAAAGGAAAACCGAACGAGTACGACTTAACAATCGTGAAAAGGCAAAGAAAAGAGACAAACGGAGGATTGGCAACCACAGTGCGCGTGAAAGTTCGGGACGTGAATAACTTTCCGCCAGTGTTCGCTTTTGAAGTGTACCATGGAATTATTAAGGAAAATGCACCTGCAAATACAATTGTCATGGGACTGGAAAACTGTTATGCTGAGGACCGAGATAGTTTAGGCATACGAACCTATAAAATCATCAAAGGCAACGAGAGAGGGTATCTAAAGATAAAAAAACAAGATGTGGGCGAGAAAAGTTTTCTGCGGTTAAAAGCGACGAGTAAACCGATCCACCAGCGAGGGAGGGCCACACCCTACCTCACGTTGATTGTGGAAGCTGAAGATATGGGGAACCCGCCATTAACTGCGCGAACGACAATCAGGGTATTGATTGAAGAGGTGAATGACCATGCACCAGCTTTTGATAAACGTAGTTACGAGCGCGAAATAAGTGAAGATACACCGAAGATGATGCCATTGCTTAAAGTTCAAGCTACAGATCAAGACGAAGGAGTAAGTGGACAGGTTTATTATTTTTTACAATCTCTTTCAAGTTTTTTCACAGTCGATGCTTTCACCGGAGAAGTAACGCTTGTTCGTGAGCTGGACTACTCTCAGAGTGAACAACGCTTGCATCAATTGACTGTTGTGGCGCGCGATGCTGGGAATCCTAGCAAACAGACATCAACTTCTGTTACTATAACTGTACCTCAAGATATCCTCAATTTTCCCTTCCCTTCATCTCCGAGCAACTCAAAAGAAAACACGGCACCGTTTTTCCCTCATGCACTATATCACTTCACAATTCACAAGTCATTTCCAGTAAAGGGACGTCTTGGTGTAATCTTTGCAGTGGACGAGGATCCTCCAGGCTCCAACAGTGACCTGCGGTATTCATTGGTCAGCGTTTCTGGGGAATTTAGCGTCGATAATTTCAGCGGTGTTTTATCAGTAAACAAAGAACTCAATGTCCAGACATACACGTTGACGGTAAAAGTTCAAGATCAGGGAAACCCTTCAAAACAAGCGCAGGCGGAGGTTAAGATTGACGTTAAAGATTTAGATTTTTCTCAGAACTATCCTGTGTTCAGTGATCCTATACAAGTTATAAGGGTTGCAGAAAACTCGGAAGTCGGGAAATCTGTGTTTCAAGCTTCGGTAACGTCCGATTCCAGCACGAGTAAAGGTGTCGTGTACTCGGCAATCTCCGGGTCCGGGCTGCCGTACTTCGAAGTAAACGAGGCCACAGGACTGATGAAAACTGCTTCCCCATTGGACAGAGAAACACACGCAGTTTATGATATGATTATAGAGGCGAGAAACAAAGAGAAACTTCCTCGCCATTCTCAACTTTATCTCACAATTGACATTACAAATGTAGATGACGCCTACCCAGACTTTACCAAACCAGCTTATGACGCAACTGTTCCTGAGGGGAGCCCTAAGGGGACGTTTGTCACTGTCATCCATGCTATAGATAAAGATGACCCAGTGGTGACATACGACATTTTAAATTTTGATTCGGTGTTTGAAATGGAATCTAATACTGGTGTGATAAGAACAAAGCGAGTTCTTGACCGAGCAACAGGCGACAGGGAATTTCTCCTGTATGTGATAGCAAATGATGGAGGTGGAAAGTCATCTCAAGCTATTGTGAGAATTAACGTCACCAGCGCGCGCAATTCAGTTCCCAAATTTCAGAAGCCATCTTATGGAGTGTCTCTGAAAGAAGGACAGGGCAGGGTACCGAACTTGTTGTGCATTGCAGCAACTGGAAGCAATGGAGCAGTGAAATATTCAGTGAAGCCAGGCGGAGACGAAAGATTTCAAATTGATCAGGTTACTGGTAAGTGTAGATTATTACTGCGGTCATCGCTGATACTGTAATCATCAGTCTTATTCATGAAATCTCACGTTTAATGCAACTCTAATATTCTTGGTTAAGGCGTTTCTCGTTCAAAGTTTGGGAGTGAATAAAACGATCAATAGAGCAATTTGAAAATGAAATACGTCTTGATACGGTTGAAAGATGTTTTTCTTTTGTGAAAATGAACTGAAAGAATACAAAATAAACGCACGGAACAGGATGGATAAATGAACAGGGTGAGGAAGGACTTACCCTGCTAGCAGAGTCGCTTCGATCTTTCCCAGATAAGTCGGGAAAGAGAAAGGCGACCGAACTCTTTCCCGACTTATCTAGGAAAGATCAAAGCGACTCTGCTAGCAGGGTAGGAATTACGCTAAACGTTAAACCTTAGTTTCAGATTAAGATTCGACAACTCAAAGAAGGACCAAAAAACTAGTTTACTGAAATTTCCAAGATCATTAAAATGAAAAATTTTGCTGTGTTTCTCAAATCCCGCTAAAAGTATCCATTGTTTACTGTTTCATTTTTACGACAGGAACATTTTCCGCAGTGGATTCTTTCAACTACGTTTTAGAGCGAGGCTATGTCGTTCAAGTTGAAGCAAAAAGTGATGGTTCCCCGCAGGTAGCCTCAGCGGCAGTGAAGGTAACGATCGAAAACGAAGACGGCCCGCCAATGTTCCAGAAGAACAGTTATGAGATTACAACTCAGGAGAATGTAGCTGCGGGAACTAAGCTACTTGTTGACAATACCGACGGGTTTCGCTTCTTGACTGATGGAAAACCTGTGGCTGATTTTGACTGCACACTCGAGGACATCACTAAGGTAGAAATTCTCGACCATTTCAAAGTCGAGCGCATGAACTCCGAATGCCAGTTACACGTGATTAAAAACTTTGTCCAACTCTCTGACCGAGAATTCAAGTTCCAAGTCCGTGTCACAAACATCAAACAACGAAACGTATTTGGCTCGGCAACTGTGACAGTAAAAATTACTGACACTAACGACTACCCCCCTGAGTTCTCACAATCTTCTTACTGGGTGACAGTACGGACAACCACTCCCACGGGAACTAGTTTGCTACAAGTTGTTGCTTCTGACAGGGATACCGAGGGGAGCGCTAGAATTGTTTTGGAGCTTCTTTCGGAAGGTGCACCGGAGGATCTCAGCAGGTTTGTACTTGTGCATATCGTAGCAGAATCAAAGTATACGGCTTCCAAGATTTTTCCAAAAAATTATGCAACAGTTGAACGAGGGACACATGCCTACGATCCAATCAGCGGCCATTGTATCGCTCGTCCCTATATAGCACAGACTGCATGCATGGGCTTTATTTTGCAAGCAAACGTATTACGACTTTTAGAAATGTCGTTGCGCTAGCGTGTTGCAAAACTCGCACTTTTAGCCACTCTTGAAGAGACGACACGACAAGCCTGCACTTTGTCGGGAATAGGTTAAACTTGGCTAATTTATCGCGAGACTTTTTTCTGCGATAATATTTTTAGCTTTCGCGAACGCTGTTTTGTCGCCCTTCACCAAACTCCTCCCGAGCCTTCTTTGGCGCACAGTTGACTGTTAAGTGTCATTGTCTGAGAAAGTGTTCCAGGGGCCAAAACTTGTGGTCAACCGATTTGGCTGAAACTTGGCACAGAAGTTGGTTGCCATGAGATATTTGAAAAGCCAATTTGGCTCACTTCTCTGACTTTAAGTTTTAGAGTTTCAGGGGGGGTCTCATTTTTTGCCCTTTGAGCACAAAAAATCCAGCCTTTCAGGGGTCATTTTGAAAGTGCCATAAAACCCAACTGGTAAATTGTGCTGCCAAATGAATTTGACCATGAATATTACTATAATAGAGCTTTCATTTCATGCATGTAACTTTGCCCTCAAGGTATTGGACAGAGAGGAGCCTGGGGCTAGAGTTAAGCCAAAATTAATGTCAAAATTACAACTCAAAAGTGCCATTTTTCAAAAAATCAGTGTATCTACCTGCCTTCTTGCATAACATCCGTACCTAAACCGTTATTTACTTTAGTGACCCAACTATCAAAATCAGTTGAGAAAAATTTGGCTTATCACGGTTTGTTGAATTTTTTTCACAAACACTCCATGCCTCTATAAGGTCATGCAAAATGGAATTTTGAGCATAATTCATGCCATAAACAAACCAAATTGTTGACATGAAGCCCTTATTCTGTAGTTGGTCAGTGAAAATGAATTGCTAAAGCCAAATCAGTTTAATTGTTTAGAAATACTCTGATTCTTACCTTACAATTGCTCTTAAAGGCCTTTGATTAGCACAACAAATACCCTGATTTAGCAAAACAAGGTTTAGTTTGTACTTTGAAAACCTAGTACCCATCACACAGCACAAATGATGAAGGCCTAACCTCGATATAACGATCTTTCTAAACGATGCTTGAATTTTGCATTGATTAATATTCAGTTCCAAGTCATAATTCTTCTCTGTTGCTCCAAGCATGGAAAGTCTCTATATTTTGTCAGGCCTGATTTTTATTATGATTACAAGATAAAGTTAGCTCACTTAACGAAAATGTTCGTTAGCATATAATCTATGTCTGTTAACAGCCTGAACAGTTCTTGTAAATACCCACCAGTAAAGGAGCATGGCCATGCATACATAGATATGTAAACTTACGTAGAGATATACGAGCTGCAGTTTATAGCAGTGCCGATGTGACCCGTCACTTCAGAGTCCTCTAGAGCGGAGTAAATGAAACCATCCGTCAAGAAGGAATGCACAGTTAGGAGAACTCGATAGTAAAACAAAAAACCTGTGTTGCTAAATACAATAACAAACGAGGCCAGGGCATTGCGATGATGCAAAATCAACTGGCCCGCCATTTTGGACATAGGAGAGAGTGGGGACTGGACCGAGGTTACGTTCTTCTTCCGTTTCGCGGCTATGTTTTATCAGGAGTAAGAAATTCAAGGGTAATTTCACGTTGGCACTTTGTTCCTTTGGAGGGGTAAGGGATCAGTGCGGTGCCACCGCATGGGCTCCGCACGAAACAGGAATGGTTCCTTTATTATCCTGCGAGAATGATATGACTGAATGGTTGAAGGAAAAGTACAAGGGGTCAGGTGCATCTGGGGCAAGAGGAAGACCTGGTTATACCAAAGCAGCAGGTGATTCAAAATATCTGTTAGGCATCATACACGCGCACAAATGGCTTTTATCGCGATCAAGTGGACTCTTTTCTGTTGAAGAGAGACCACGATATTTTACGATATTGTCGTCTCAAATTGTTTGTGTATGACTGATTGAAGATTTGCCGAGGTAATTTACTTGATTCTTGCGATGAGAAACAAACATTCAACAAATTGTTCACAGGAAGGGCAAAGGGGTTGACTAAAACCCTAACTTTGAAAGGTAAGAGCGCAGTTATTTTATCGCAACAATCTCTATGACCGAAAACAACGATAAGAATAACTTGAAGTTGAAGGCTGTTTTTCGTCTGCTCGCTCTGTTTGTTTACATTCAGCTTTACCTGTTCAGACGCTTATCACGCAATCCTACATTTGCTAGTGTCGTCTAAGATAAGAGAACTTGAAAAATCTTTGCAAACATGCTGCATCGAAGCAAATCTCTCAAGCAAATCTCATAACAAATCGGCAGATTATGAGACAATATAAGGACTTCTTAACGATGTGAATTAAGCAGAGAGTCCATATACCGGAAAACATTTTGTACGTATGTCATGCAGGGTTGTAGCTAAGAAATTTGTCTGCCGGTTAGCAGAGAAATTGAGCCGGCTAAAGAACGCGCGAAGTACCTTCTGCCGTCGGCATAGCCGACGGGGAGGGGTAGTTATGGGAGGGGGTCGCCCCCTCCCATTAGGGGGGTCTGGGGGGCCTCCCCAGGAAATTTTGAAAATTTTAATTCAATTTGGTGCACTCTGGTGAAATCTAGGGGCTCTTTTATGCAAAAAGAAAGAACCATTAAAGAGAAGGTCAGCTGTGGTGCCGCAGTTTGAAACGTGTGGTACCGAGATTCACCCTGCATTTATTCAAAATTTTCTCCCTCGCTTTGACGTTTCCATATTTCCTTCATGTGGTTTTCGTTGTTTGGCGTTCCTTGAACTCTCTACCAGGTCTGTTCACTGTGCCCCTAAGGAGAATGACAGACCTGGCTTCTGAGCAGACAGTGCTTTGTTTTACTTCAGTTCGTCAATCTATGCTGTTTTCTTAATTCTCTTTTTGGTGAGCTCACTAGAAGAACAGTTCTTTATTTAAACACGGTAAAATCTATCAGGAGTATAAAAATTAGAAATAACCTAACTCTCCTAAACAAAATTCAAAACCTAACTACAACTAATCTAATCCAACTAAAACCCGTTTTTCATGAATGCCGTGTATACTCTAACATTAAAAATGAAAATACGTGCGTAAGATTTTCAACATTTACTTAACATTAAAGTAATGAGAACGAAAGCTACATCGCTTTCCATTCGTTCCGAAAAGATAAGTGCTTTTAAGTTTGCACTAGAATATCAGAAAATCGATTTTTATAAACGCTTAGAACTGCAAACAAAAGAGCTGTCCACTCGGTCGTTCAGCTGTTCATCCAGTTTCGCGGGTTCGTTCACTCGGTTTCTCGTTCGTTCGTTTTCGCCGGCGAGCACTCGGCGGACCGTTTACGTTTCTGGTTTGTTCAGTTGTTCCTCCGTTTGCCCAGTTCTTCTTGCTATTCATGAGCATAAACATGTTATAAGCAATAAAATTTAACCAATTAAAAGCTGTATTAAAACATTACGAAGAAGGTCCTTCGTGTTTTTTTTCTCTGTCATGCTCTAGAGAAAGGCTTCTTCTTTCTCCGATCTGACACAAATACCTGGTAACAAACTCGTTTCCAATCTTTCGCACTGCTTTGAATGCCGAGGCTACCAAGCTTCTTGTTGACAAGATGGCGGACGCAGAAAACGGAAAGAGGACACGGTAAACAAGTTCTCAAAACAAGACTTTATTTCAATTACTTTATGGCATCGATACTCAAGGTAGTCAGGAGTTTATTCAACCTTTTCTCCTGAAATGTATTATTTTAAATCGAACAATTGCTTTTGGGTAACTAAAGAACTGTTCATTGCCCTTTTAACCAAGTGCTTGTCACCCAAAATTCAGCCGGCGATGACCTCTTTCCCAGCCGGCGAATTTCGCCGGCAGCCGGCGCTTAGCGACAACCCTGGTCATGGTGTCATTATCAAGTCGTAATACCGTCTCAAAATCGAATGTAGTTTCTTTTTATTGTATTCATCTATTCTTGTAGAAAAAAATGTTTATTCGATTAGTTGAGCTCAGAATACAACGATAAATCTGAGATAGGTTTTAAACTGGGTGTAAGATTCCTAAAATTATACCGCCTCTATTTACATACTAAAAAAACTAATTATAAGTAATTAAAAAATGTATCCGAATAATTTTTGTTACCAGGAAAGTTATCCGTGAAACAAGACATTTTCTCGCTCAAAATGTCAATTTCATCGAAAAGCTTCGATGCAGCATGTTTGCAAAGATTTTTCAAGTTCTCTCTTCTTAGAAGAAACTGGCAAATATAGGAAACCGGTAGGGTTTCACGCTCGAATTGTGATTGCATGATAAGCGTCTGAACAGGTAAAGCTGAATGTAAACAAACAGAGCGAGCAGACGAAAAATAGCCTTCAACTTCAAGTTATTCTTATCGTTGTTTTTGGTCATAGAGATTGTTGCGATAAAATAACTGCGCTCTTACCTTTCAAAGTTAGGGTTTTCAGTCAACCACTTTGCCCTTCTTGTGAACAATCTGTTGAATGTCTGTTTCTCATCGCAAGAATCAAGTAAATTACCTCGGGAAATCTTCAATCAGTCATAAACAAACAATTTGAGACGACAATATCGTAAAATATCGTGGTCTCTCTTCAACAGAAAAGAGTCCACTTGATCGCGATAAAAGCCATTTGTGCGCGTGTATGATGCCTAACAGATATTTTGAATCACCTGCTGCTTTGGTATAACCAGGTCTTCCTCTTGCCCCAGATGCACCTGACCCCTTGTACTTTTCCTTCAACCATTCAGTCATATCATTCTCGCAGGATAATAAAGGAACCATTCCTGTTTCGTGCGGAGCCCATGCGGTGGCACCGCACTGATCCCTTACCCCTCCAAAGGAACAAAGTGCCATCGTGAAATTACCCTTGAATTTCTTACTCCTGATAAAACATAGCCGCGAAACGGAAGAAGAACGTAACCTCGGTCCAGTCCCCACTCTCTCCTATGTCCAAAATGGCGGGCCAGTTGATTTTGCATCATCGCAATGCCCTGGCCTCGTTTGTTATTGTATTTAGCAACACAGGTTTTTTGTTTTACTATCGAGCTCTCCTAACTGTGCATTCCTTCTTGACGAATGGTTTCATTTACTCCGCTCTAGAGGACTCTGAAGTAACGGGTCACATCGGCACTGCTATAAACTGCAGCTCGTATATCTCTACGTAAGTTTACATATCTATGTATGCATGGCCATGCTCCTTTACTGGTGGGTATTTACAAGAACTGTTCAGGCTGTTAACAGACATAGATTATATGCTAACGACATTTTCGTTAAGTGAGCTAACTTTATCTTGTAATCATAATAAAAATCAGGCCTGACAAAATATAGAGACTTTCCATGCTTGGAGCAACAGAGAAGAATTATGACTTGGAACTGAATATTAATCAATGCAAAATTCAAGCATCGTTTAGAAAGATCGTTATATCGAGGTTAGGCCTTCATCATTTGTGCTGTGTGATGGGTACTAGGTTTTCAAAGTACAAACTAAACCTTGTTTTGCTAAATCAGGGTATTTGTTGTGCTAATCAAAGGCCTTTAAGAGCAATTGTAAGGTAAGAATCAGAGTATTTCTAAACAATTAAACTGATTTGGCTTTAGCAATTCATTTTCACTGACCAACTACAGAATAAGGGCTTCATGTCAACAATTTGGTTTGTTTATGGCATGAATTATGCTCAAAATTCCATTTTGCATGACCTTATAGAGGCATGGAGTGTTTGTGAAAAAAATTCAACAAACCGTGATAAGCCAAATTTTTCTCAACTGATTTTGATAGTTGGGTCACTAAAGTAAATAACGGTTTAGGTACGGATGTTATGCAAGAAGGCAGGTAGATACACTGATTTTTTGAAAAATGGCACTTTTGAGTTGTAATTTTGACATTAATTTTGGCTTAACTCTAGCCCCAGGCTCCTCTCTGTCCAATACCTTGAGGGCAAAGTTACATGCATGAAATGAAAGCTCTATTATAGTAATATTCATGGTCAAATTCATTTGGCAGCACAATTTACCAGTTGGGTTTTATGGCACTTTCAAAATGACCCCTGAAAGGCTGGATTTTTTGTGCTCAAAGGGCAAAAAATGAGACCCCCCCTGAAACTCTAAAACTTAAAGTCGGAGAAGTGAGCCAAATTGGCTTTTCAAATATCTCATGGCAACCAACTTCTGTGCCAAGTTTCAGCCAAATCGGTTGACCACATGTTTTGGCCCCTGGAACACTTTCTCAGACAATGACACTTAAGTCTCCCGTTGAGATGATCGGGATGAAGCGCCGAGTAGGCGCTCGGCCTCAAGCTCGATTTAATAGCTCGGTTAGCTTGATAATCGTGTCGAGGTTTAGGCTTCACGTGTGAGTTTCTCCAGGCGCTCGCCACGGGACAATTTTTGAAGAAGACAGCATTACCTGCGCATGCAAGAACTCGCTCATGTAACTGTCGTTTAAGCTCTGTAACTTGCTCAGTGAGCACTGTTTCTACCTCTATCTCCTCCTACCTCATTAAAATGAATTCGTGTTATGATTCCTCTGCTGTGATGTGAATTGTCATAACAGTCCTACACAGTTACCTAATGCACCGTTTCAGAATGCATGCACGCTATATTTTGTTATAACGTTGTTTTATTTAAAAGAAATTGGAATAAAAACAGCAAACAAAACTGCTGATCAGTAGACAGACTAGAAAAAGATTTTATTTGAATGATCATGAGAAGCCAAAGAGTTGCCCTGCTTTCAAAGAATGTTTTGTTATTTACAAGAAATTTTACTTTCTTTAGTCCACTTCGTTTTTTCGACAGATTCCAGATAGACAATCAAGGCATACTGCGTACCACTTCCTCCAATTTGCCACAAAATACACTATACAACTTCAAGGTCAAAGCCAAAGAAACAGGTAAAGGTCGCAATTATCTCATCCGTCAATGTAGAGGAGCGGTGACCAAGTATCGACAAGGGTCTTGATAACTTGAACGCAGTTGTTCAAAGAGTGGATAATTCGCTATAGCGGATAAAATGTACTCAAAATAATACTTTCTATCCGCTGGATAAAGCTATATTCACTCTTTGAACAAACTGGGGCCTGAAGGGACCTGAAATTAGTTTTGAATCCAGGCCTATGTCGTGTTGTTTAAGTAGACTATAAATTTTAGTCTGCATTGTCCCTCTCCACACACAGGTGGGTAAATTTGCGCCGAACATTGCATAGGTCTCCCTCCCAGCCGTTTTTTGGGCTGTCACGCAACGCTCCCCCCAAAAAACAGCCCAAAATACACTATTGCCATTGAATCGCCATTGAAAACAGCCCAAAAAACGGCTGCGAGGGAGACTAAACATTGCAGGGTAAGAGTTCAAAAACAAAAATGCTACCTAGCGATCCTGTGAGTCAATGGTGCTTCCCTTCAGTAGAATAAATCAGTCATTTTCATGCCTTTTTACTGCGAAACCCAAGATAAACATAAATGTAAAAGGTAAAACTAAAAGGGCAAAATGTTGAAGAAGTCGAGTTACAGAGGGGTGGGTAACGAATCTAAATTTGAGCGCTTAGGAGATGGTTTATCACCAAAACTAGCCAAAGGTACTTTTGTTTTACAATACGGCACATAGTGAGATCACTCAATCCTCTGATCTTTATACTTCACCTCTTTTCTCGCCAAGGGACTGACCAACCAAAGGAGAGTGAAGTATCACTTAAAGTCTCTGTGATCAGCGCACTTTTCTCTCCGGTGGCATTTGAAAGTGCAAGTTACTCCAAATCTCTACCTGAGGACGCTTCAATTGGATCAACTGTGTTTACTGTGAAAGCTTCGCGCTCTGGATCTGATGCGGGAATTAAATACTTCATAGTTGGGGGAGATTCAACGAATAATTTCAGAATCAATTCTGACAACGGAAAAATTACCTTAGCAAAGGAACTGGATTATGAAACAATAAAATCTTACAAGTTGATCATCCGGGCAACCTTACCGACCTCCAACACTGTCCCGGATGTAACAGCCGACGTTTCAGGCGAGGTTACAGTGAGGGATGTCAATGATAACAGCCCCAGGTTCCTTCTTTACCAGTTTCTTGCTCGGATCGCCATTGAAAGTTATACACCAAGCGCTACTACAGTTGTACAGGTGCATACATTTAATGATTAAGTAATCTCGTTTGATCACTATCTGTAAAAGGCATAAATTCTAACCTATGAATCAAAAGCTCAAAAAAGAAAAATGGGGACGAGTACCGATTGGAGAAAAGTTTCAATGAGCATGTCTTCCTTGACATTTTACAAGTTTTGTATTCTCTCAAACAAAACAAAAAAATCCATGCTTTTGCATGCACCAAAAATCATGCAATTCCTTCTTGGCTGTCTGAATGCAAGGAATACATCAACGCTTCCGGTTTATGTATAAGAAATCACAGTAGGAAACAACAAAACAAAAGGAAGGTACCGAAAACAAATATTTCATGTATGTTTCAGTATGTAATTGAATGTTATCCTTCACAGGTGTCAGCAACAGACAAGGACACCGTGGAAGCATCTGGCGAAATAACGTACACCATATTTGAAGCTGCTAGCAGTCCTTCTACCAATATACCATTTTCCCTCAACAGAAACACAGGCGAACTAAAGACCAACAAAGAAATCAAGTTGGTCCTAGTTCTTACTGTTAACGAAACTTTTATTTTCTCATCTTCTTCTTTCTTACACCTGTTGCAGTCTGGAAATGTAGGTGCAGTGAACTCGGTTTAAGAGCGACTCTGCCTAAGATCTTCACATTCAATTTTCATCTAAAATATGGATTTCACTGCTCTTCTACAAACTCCTCTTGGAAAGTAGGTAATTGTTACCTACTTGCTAAGAGAAGTTGATGGAAGAGTTATCAGCGAAATCTATTTCTAGGTGAAAAGTGAATATGAGGATCTTAGAGAGAGTAGCTCTCAATATGGGACGGAGTAAAGGTACACGTACGCGCGTGGTTCGAATTCTGTTGGTCTCCTAACATAGTATGTTACATCCTGGGGTATGAAACGTTACTTCGTAGTGGTTTTCCTCCCCAGCGAGTAGATAAATGAGCACAAGTGGCGCTTGGGGCACCTTACTTACGACAGCAGTAAAATCTGGAAAATTGTTAAAGCCTGGAGCTAGAGGTGGCGCGCATTCAACCATGGGATCTTTAGGAGTCACGCTTCGTCCACGCGTACAAGCCGTAATCTTGCTTTCGTGGAAAACGTTTTGTCGTACCTAAATTACAGAGGTTGTCCAAATAACGACACAATATATAATTTTCCCAAAATCTTTATCTAAATAAGCGCTGATGCATCCCTACTCTTAGGTTTTCAGAGAGATGTGATTGTAGTACTGGTAATGTGCACGGTTTGCTTGAACGTGTGACTGGGTAATGGTCGTGCGCACTTGTCGGGGTGACTCCAAAACTACCACATATTTGAACGCGCGTCTACCCTCTCTCTTAGCTGCCACGTTTCCCCAAAGTGAGCTGTTGCTCAGAAATTTCTTGGTTTGGCTTAGTTTGACATTTTGTTGTATTTTCTAAAAAGGCTGAAAACCTTTGTCATACTTGCAACATTCGATTTTTCAGGTTTTCAGAAGCGAGTAGTTATATGCTGGTCATAAAAGCCACAGATGGCGGTGGAAAAGAAAGCGCAACAACGATTCAAATCACAGTGCTGGATACCAGCAAACCCCCAACATTCAAACAAGATGAGTACGTTAAGATCATCAGTGAAAACAGCCCAGTTGGCACCTCTGTGCTGGATATCAAAGCGGACTATGATGACTCCAGTGCACTGTTGAAGTACTCCTTCATACAAGGGAACCAAGATAACATGTTCTGCATTGATTACTTGGGTGTTATCAGTGTGGCCCAACCCCTGGATCGCGAGAGTGTGCCCTCGTATGAACTTTCTGTAATGGTTTCCCTTAACAACAAAAATGACACTACCGTTGTCAGGGTTACATTGTTGGACGCCAATGATCATGCACCCTCTTTTGAGAAGTCCCTCTTTATCATCGAAGTTCCTGAGAATCAGGGTTTGTTGACAACTTATGAATTGAACTGATCGCTTCTGGTTGAATTTTAAGACCAATTCTTCACACGTTTCTCACACGTTTGTGATATCCTTCCCCTTACTCGTTAGCTACTGTTCAAAGCATTTTTCTTCGAAGACTGCACACAGTATGCAGTCGAATTGCTTCCAAATCAAAGGAGGGAAACGTAACGCAAATTGGCTTTGAATTCCATTTCATGTCATTTCGTGCGGACGTTACGGTGTCCTACTGGCTGAATATGTTGCAATAGTCCATAATTTGATCTCCCCCTGTGATACCCTAATGCAAGTGTCGTTTATGCGTGGTTTTGAATTCGTCATTTTTGCGTGTTATTAACGGAATTAAGCATGCAGATATTAATCCCCAGAAAGGAAGTTAAAACGTGTTACTTACTCGCATGAAGCACCGCCAAAGGCAATCACCATCATGATCCCATGTCATTCTGATCGCCCATTGCCATCATCATCAACCTTATCAAAACTTGCTCCCGTAGTGGAGAATATGTCGATGTTAAAAGCATTTTAATACACTGCCGATTTTACACATGGTGAACTGCTTAAAATTAAAGAAGCCAAGATCAAACTGTAGGACACTAATTATTTTCCAACATAATACATTAAACAATCATTAACTATAATTATATGAACTGAGCTAACAAAATGACTCTAATTTTGAATTACATCAAACCTGGTTTGAACGGCTGGGCCCTGGTCATTCATGCTACAGAAAACAAAGCGTAACGCTGTCTGGCATGCAGGCCAGTTGTTTTATTCAGACAAATTATCCACATCAATAGCACTATCTTCCCTTAGCGTAACGTGTAAAATCATTGCTCCTCTCAATACAATCCAATATCTAATACTTTCAGTTCCTTCTCTTATAGTTGTTGACTCAAATTTGAAACTGCTAACAGCCACAGACCGTGACAACGGAGACAATGGCCGTGTGACGTACTCCATTTTACAAACAGTCATGGATGAAAGCAAGGATGTGTTTGCATTAGATTCTAGCTCGGGCATGGTCAAACTCAAGAAACCGATGGATCGTGAAAAAATTGCTGAGCATGTGCTTTATATCAAAGCTCAAGACAATGGAAGTCCTGAGTTACGGTTAAGCGGTGAGGGTAGTTCTTAAGCTATGGTTAAAATGGGGTCAAACCGGACCCAAAATACAATTAAATACGAGATTTGCGTTCTTGAGATTGGCTTTCACTCTTCTGACAGAAAGTTACAATTTTTAGCAAAAACAGTCTAACATATTTATGACCTTTTTCTCAGATATTACCAAGTTGATTATCAGAGTCATGGATATCAACGATAACCTACCACGATTTACAACCACCTCGTATCAAGCGTCCATACCAGCCAACTGTAAACCAGGAGATCGTGTAATTCAGACTTCGGCAACAGACCTGGACAGTGGTGTCAACAGTCTGATTCACTACAACATCACAGAAGGAAATGAGGATGGCGTGTTTGTTATACACAGTACCAGTGGAATTATCACACTTGGCGAAACATCGGTTGCGTCCGTCACTCAAGAACGTTTTCTCTTGACTGTTGAAGCTTCTGATAAGAGAGATGGAAATAACAAAGATATGACGACGGTTATTGTAAATGTTTTTCCATCGGATGGTCCTCCTCAATACCCAGAACCTTCACTGAAGTTCAGCATCAAGGAAGGTCTTCCGGCTGGAAATAAGATTGTTTCATTGGCGGCAGCCACCACGGAATACGTATTATATGAAATAATGTCAGGGAACGAGGATGGGGTCATCCAGATTGATCCATTTTCGGGTGATCTGGTGACGGCACAAGAGCTGGACTACGAAACTTCATCACAGTATAAGTTACATGTCAGAGCTCGCGACATCAAGGGACGAACCGCGGACGTGAACGTCACCATAAATGTTCAAGACATCAATGACAACAGTCCGTTTTTTATTGACTCCGTTGATGGACAAATTGATCGGAAAGTGGAGGCGGGTATCCGCAAAGGCGATGAAGTGACACAAATAGAAGCCTATGATCTTGACGAGGAGTCATCCATGGAATACAGGTTGCCCTCTGAGGCGGAAGCGTTCTTCTCAATTGATAACAAGGGAGTTATTCGCGCCAAAAAGACATTGGAAGATAGCATTCCAGGAAAAAGGGCAACTGAACCACTATCGACTCTGTCGTTTAATGTGGAAGCTGTAGATACTGCTGATCCTTCAAATAGTATCACTACACCAGTGCGACTTGCTTTTGCAAATTACAAATCAGATCAAACAGCGATAGCCGTCAAGGTTTCAGAAAACACGCCTACTGGAAGAACAATAGCCAAGTTCTCGAGATACATCCCTGGTAGCAAAATTTCAATTCTGTATCCCGAGAAGTCACCTTTCTCTCTGGATCAAGAAGGAGTAATTCGACTAGCGAAAGAACTTGATTTTGAAACACAAGCAAAATATGTTTTGACAATCAGAGAGCAAGGCTGGACAGAGTCGGGGCCGATAACGAACGATATTGATTTGGAAATTTCTGCTGGCGACGCAAACGATAACGACCCCAGCTTAGAAATGAATACGAGACATGCGCGACTCAATGGAAACTCGCGTCCAGGAGTAAGAGCCTTAAAACTTCAAGTGTCTGACGCAGACAGCGGCCCAGATGGACTTGCAGGTTATCAACTGATGTCTGGTGGCAGTCCATTCGGAATAAATCCTTTGGATGATACAATTGAAGTTGGCGGTGAATTAACAAAAAATCAGTATGATTTAGAGCTACATTCATTCGATTACGGCATTCCACGACGCCAAAGCGCTGCAGTTAAAGTAAGATTAGACGTGGGAAAGCTACCTCCGAGATTTATTGATTTTCACGACGATGGCTACAAATTTGAGGTACTGGAGGACGCGGAAGGTGGATCAGTTATCGGACAGATCGCCGCTGTTAGTTTCTCTGAGAGCAGGGTCCGATACACTATTTTGGAAGGTAACTCTGAAAACAAGTTTAAAATTTCCGAGAATGGTAAAATTAAACTGAATTTTTTAATGGACTATGAAACTCAAGCGAAAGAGTATAACCTGGTTGTCGAGGCAATGGAACTAATTCCCATGGGGCTTACATCTACCGTCAAAGTAAAGATCTTAGTGTTGAATGCTAATGATTATTATCCAGCATTTGAGAAAGGATCGTACAAAGCGACTGTACAAGAAGACGTGGCTGTTGGGACTCCAATATTGACCGTGAGTGCTACAGACTGTGATTGTATCCTGGACTGCAGGTGTACATCAGGACATTTGTTTTACTCAGTCATTGCCTCCGAGTATTTCACTGTTGATCCTGACACTGGAGTCATTTCCAATACGAGGTCTTTAGATTTTGAGAGCCAAAAAAACCACATCTTTCAAATTGAGGTCTCAGACACTTTGCGAAACGACACTAAATTTGACTTGACGTTTGTGAACATTACACTGACAAACGCAAATGACAATCAACCTCATTTTGAACACTCAGAGTACAGCCTTACTGTGGACGAAGAGGCAACAATTGGAAAGGGACTAGGAGCAGTGGTGGCACAGGACCCCGATCACCAGACTCTTACCTATTCCATCATAGCCGGAAGCGGCCCTTTCCAAATAGATTCCCGTGCTGGAATAATATCTCTACGACAAAGCCTTCCCAGTAAGCCGTGGGAATACACTCTGACTATTCGAGCAAGAGATTCAGAATCGCACAGTGACACCAAGGTCATTATTTCCATCAAAGACAAGAACAACAATCGGCCTGAATTTCAAAAGTGCGAGAATGTTAACGTGACTGAGAACCTCCCAGCAGGACAACTGGTGACACAGGTGTTTGCCACGGACAAGGATCGTGGGAAGAACGGAGAAGTGGAGTACAGCATTGTGTACGGTGATGAACACTTTGAGATTGACAACACCACTGGTGTGATACGGAGTACAATGAGCTTTGATCGCGAAGCTAAGCCAGGCTACTTTGTTGTTATTAAAGCTGAAGATGGTGGGCATGGACGCAGCTCGTCTGAACGACTTCTCAGGTACAGATTATGTATACTTGGTACTAAAAATGACGAACTGTGGGTGAAAGCTTTGAGGATGATCAAACACCCCGGAATTAGCAACAAACGAGCTGTTGAAATACCCCACGGTACAGCAATAAAGAAAGTAGATTTTTTCTTTCCTTGGCTTAACTTTATTCTAATGAAAATAAACTGAGGTCAAATTGAGTCTCGATTAGTCTTATTTCTCAAGGTATCGCTCCAGTGACCGTGCATTCTGTGGATCTACCATCTCATTTATGCCCTTCTTAGACGTAGCTAATTACCAGTGTATTGTCTTTACTGATGAACTTATCATTGAAATGAAGCGACAGCGTTGTGAGGTGAAAGCTGCGAGGCCATCAAATGCCCGGAGTAGACTAATGTACGTCCCCCGGGACAGGCAATGTGAAAAATGCCCTACAAATGCCCGGGGGTGTGGATACCACTGGAATTGACTGATGCATTATCTAATCGTCATTTGACATCGCAAATTCATGATTCAGTTCACGGATGAAAAAAATTCGAAGTGACTGACTTCTAGGCAATTGCAGAAAGATCATAGGTTACAATTAGGTTGGCTCTCTATTTTTATCTCCGTTTGTGGCATATATATAATTTGCTGTATTCTTACTTTAGGTACTGCAGGGTCATAGTCACAATAGAAGACGTGAATGATAATTATCCTTTCTTCCCGACATGGCTTTACGAAGGAAGCGTGTGGCAGAATGCAGTTGTTGGAACTCCGATTATGGGGATTCATGCCTTCGATCTGGATTCAGATGTTAACAGGAAGGTCGAATATCGCTTCCTGGAAGCGAATGACAAGTTTGCGATCTCCGAGACTGGAGTTATATCAACCAAAGCATCATTAAAGTCTTCCCTTGGGACATTAGAGTATCACGTGATAGCGTCAAATACGGAGCCCATGACTGTCGGGGAAACGAACTCTAAGAAAAGGAGAACGAAGATTAAAATCTATGTCTCAGATCTGGAACCACCTCAATTCACCAAATCGGTCTTTAGCGCCAGCATTACAGAAAACAGTAAGCCAGGTAGGATGGCCTCGTCTACACCCATAACGCTCGTTTTTATGCTAGTTAGGCTATGTTGAGATTTTATCGGGCCTAGTCTATTTTGGCTCCGTACCAAGATTATATTTGCAGGGATATAGGGCTCATTATGCTACTCAGACCACATATCCGTGCAAATGGTTAAGAAGCAGGTATCGTTCAATTTTGGATGCGTATGCATACCACTCTCAAATTCTCACAGTGTGAACACCAAGCAGTGTTTAGTGTAAATGTATGTGCAAATACATGACGTTACAGATCCAAACTTTACCAGTACATTTCTTTTGCGTGCAACCTTTGTATCTGTACAAGTTTCCTGGAGTAAGGGTTTATAATTGGGGGCTTTTGATTCAACAAATCGATCTCAGTTACAACGTAACTAAGAGAAAGACCAGAACACGAATGCCTCCGTTCATGTCTAAAAAATTCATTAATTAAAGAATTCGTTCGCATCACGATTTAATAAATCAGAAAGCTATTTTAACGTTACGTTTAATATTAATTTGACAAATTGTAGGTAAGATTATTCTAAAGTGCCTTTGATTGAGTGTCCAATGATAGCATTGTTAGTAAATCTTCTCTCTAAATGATTACTTAACGTAAGAAACATTCCTTTACAGATACCTTCATTGTTCAAATCGTGGCAAGGTCAATGAACAATAAGCCTATAACGTACAGTCCTTTGATTAATTGGAAGGACGCTTCCGAGTTTTTCCAAATCGACCCAAACACTGGAGTCATAAGCACTGGTGGATCGTCGTTCGATTACGAACGGAGTTCAATTTTCCGAATGCAGTTTCGGGCTCGAGAGAGCGATCAGCTGTTTTCGACGTGCCTTGTTGAGATCCATGTCACTGATTTAAGTGACAACTCACCCAAGTTTATAACAGAGAGTTATGAAGGCAGGATTCTCGAAAATTCGCCCATAGGCACGGAAGTTATTCGCGTTCACGCCAAAGATGTCGACACAGGCTCACAGGCTGAGGTACTGTAAATAACCGGCAAGTGTCGGCCCCTTTCTACCAATTTAGAATTTAAAGCTTATATGCGCTTTCGTTGGCGTGCAATTGTGCACTCCCACTAAGTCACACCTACCCATATATTATATTAAATCTTGTTCTCGACATACTGCCAAAATTGGTTTGCTTTTATTGACTTTCATACATTATAAATAAATCAGATCACGCTTGCCAAATCTTTGATCAATTTGCAATACTTTGTTTCACCTTCGTGATTGGCATGCCTGTTGCTTTACTAGTTTGGATTGCTGTAAATGTCGGTGGAATGCGGCAGTTTGGATTTAGCTCGTTGGACGCCAGATGAGAGGATTGATAGTATCTGCAGTGGTGGTTTTCCTCCGACTTATAAAACATTGTCTCTCTTTTATGGCTGGTATCAAGGGATACCAGCGACATACTGCTGGGGTAGGAGTCGGGAGGGATGGTAGCACTTCTGGTTAGTTAATACTACAAGAGCCGGGTGAGGCTGAGGCTGTGTGGGCCAAATGCACCTGTGGTTGGCTCCTGTACAACTGTACGCAAGAGAAGACAGACATTTAGTCCTCTTTATTTTCCGCACAAAGCTTCCAAAAAAAGTCATATGATCGTTTGACCAAAATTAGCATATGAGACACGCTGATGGGTTGGGCAAGCAGCGTGGCCTGAATTTAATTTTACTCGAAATGAACAATATGAAACACCACTTAGACTATGAGGTGTACTATGCAGATAGAACTTGACTTAATTCCCAAGAACTTCCAATGTTCACGTAGCTTGTTGAACAACTCCTGTATTGATCACATGAATATTCTCGACATTATTTTTTTTGTACTCTTTTGGCAGGTCACTTATGCAACTGTGCAAACCTATGACTACCAGTATTTCACCATCAATTCCGTCACAGGTGTTATAAGTACTGCAAAAACATTTGATCGCGAAACAGCGGGACAGGGAAATTTCCTGCTGGTGATAGAAGCTAGTGATAAAGGAAATCCACCATTGAGGTCTAGAACTTACGTTGATATCAGCGTCGTTGATGATAACGATATGGGACCGACGTTTGAACATACAGAGCATTCTCTAACAATCAATGAGAATGTTCCCCTTGGTGAAGTTATATATTTCTTCAGCGTCAAAGACAACGACATTGGTCTCAACACCAGGGTTAATATTTTTATATCAGAAGGGAATCGACCTCAGGCATTTGAAGTAATAACCAAGCTTTCTCCTAACGGTGGAGAACTTATTGTTAGAGAAAAACTTGACTATGAAACTACCAAAGAGTACACCCTAACAGTCCTGGCAACAGATGGCAGATCAGTCAGCCAACCTGCAACTGTTTCTATCAAAGTAAGGAGGGTTTTTCGTCATTGTTATAGTTGATAGCCAGAAAAGTCATGGAAATTAAAGGTTGAGAATCAACGATAAGATGTAGCCTAGATTTTAATGTTTGTTGTTTTCCCGGCAATTTAATGAAAGCAACTGTAAAGCTGCTCTCTCGATCACCGCGTGGTTTTCAATGAGTGCTGGGACTGAAAAAGTAAAAAGTAAAGAATTAAAAATACTACATCTGTATTGAGTAAAAAGGCACTAAAATTCACACAACAAAATCTGTTGTTTTGTCTCTGTTTATTCGTTGTCAGGTCCTTGACGTCAATGATAACGCCCCAGTGTTTACCCAGCTTCAGTACCGGGCGACAGTTGCGGAAGGCAGCCCAAAGAATCAAGCCGTACTTACTGTGTCTGCCACTGATATCGACACCACACAAGAAGACGTCTCATATTCCTTAGACCAAGAGGGTCAGCTGTTCTTTACGATTGAGAAGACTACTGGGCAGATACAGACAGGAGGAAGAACGTTGGACAGAGAAAAGACACCCGTGTTGAACTTTACAGTCCTTGCGTCTGATGGAAAGTACACTGGGGTAGCTGGAATAAAGGTGCAATATATCTGGTCTGCCCAAAACAACCGAAGATAACTTCTTCGGTGCTGAATTAGTGGAATTCCAAGTTGGCTGTTGATCTTGGACCCTTTGTATTTAGCCAAGAAAACTTTCCGTGTCACATGGAAACATTTTTTCCCTTTCGTTCCAAACTTGTAGTCTGCAAATGTTTTGTAGATGGAAATGGAAATTTTGTGCAAATACAACCGTAATTTCCGTCCCTACCGGGTGAAACGGAATGCCTCCGAAAGCCGTCCGTATGTTGTGGAAAATGTCCCCTTGATCCTCCTGTGCCAATTGCATTTCAATCAGTCAAACCGAAGCTTTTGATTACATGGAAAGCGTCCGTTGGTCCATCACCTTAGAATACTGAGATTGTAGGGGACGTAATCCCTAGTTATGTGGTCTGACCACGGTTTCTGACCTATTATCTCCTACTATCAAATTCGACCTGGAAACAGTGGACGAAAAGCCACTCTGTGGATGTACCATTTATTATTATTTTTATCATTATTTATATTATTATTATTATTATTATTATTATTAGCTGTCGACGATCTTTTCATTTTCATAGGACAAACGTTTACTAAAGACTTCTCAAGGACATTTGTTTTTGCTTTTAGATCATCGTTCTTGATGTCAACGACCGAGCACCTTATTTTCCAAACCCACTATACCTAGGCACAGTAGAAGAAAACAAACCCACGGGGACAAGCGTGATTGTGGTACAAGCTTTAGATGAAGATGACCCTTCAACACTCGGCAACACCAAGATAAGGTACACTTTAGATGACGATAGCGAGGGAAGATTTGCAGTTGACGAAACAACAGCGCTTATATCCACCAGAACGACATTTGACAGGGAGGAGGAAGATAATGAATATAACATCACTATCAGGGCGACTGACCATGGCGTGCCCGAGCTCATTGGAACTACAGTCGTGACCATCAGAATAGAAGATGCCAACGATCATCAACCGCAGTTTAATCCCAAGGAGTATAAAGCTTCCGTACCGGAAAACGCCTTTCCTGGATTTTACGTCACTACTGTCAAAGCTACAGACGATGACATCGGATTCAATGCCAAGTTTGAGTTCACCATCGTGTCTGGTAACAAACCTTATGCGTTTTATATCGACCCACCTACTGGACAGATCATGGTTTCAGGTGCATTGGACTTTAAATCAAAGAGCAGTTACACCCTGAAGGTTAACGTATCTGACCAAGGAATTCCCCAGATGACAACCTCGGAACTTGCAACTGTGTTTATCACCATAGTGGACGTTAATGATCATCCCCCGGTGTTTGTACCAGACAAATATAGCTTATCTGTCCAAGAAAATGTTACCGTGGGAACATTGCTAGCACGTGTAACGACTACAGATGTTGACACAGACGTCAAGACAGAGCTATTTTTTGAAGTAACCTTTGGGGATGGCGCAGATGTCTTTGATATAAAATCGGATCCAAATGAGCCACATTTGGGTAATTTATACACGACAGCAGCACTAGACCGCGAGGCACTGGATACCTACACTTTAGAAATAGTAGCCAAAGATGAAGACGGACTCTTTGACATTTGTGTCGTAACAGTTACAGTTCTGGACGTCAATGACAATGGACCGCATTTCGTCCCACCTTTCTACGTAGGAAGCATTTTCGAAAATATCGCCGATCCTCAGTTTGTTGTTACTCTTAACGCTTATGACCCGGATGAACCGTCCAATGGTGCTCCGTTTTCTTACAGGATAATTAATGGTACAGTTAATGACAACTTCTTTGTTAGGCCTAACACAGCAGAAATATACTCTAATGGGATGTTCAAATACGAAGAAAAACAAGAATGGAAAATATGGGTACAAGCGACGGACAGTGGTAATCCATCCTTGTCCAATGTCACCATTGTGTACATCCAAATTAAAGACTCCATCAACAATAACGAGCCTTTTAACGCTTCAATGACAATCGTGTTGAACGCGTATCAGGGGCAGTTTGCAGGCGGTGAAATAGGCAAAGCCTACTACCAAGATAATGACTTTGAAGTGGATCAAAATGGCTACCAAATTGCAAGCCAGAATCCTGGATCTTATTTTACAATTGACACTAGGACAGGACATTTGTCTGCACCAAACGACATTCCAATCGGCCACTACGAGCTTGTTGTTCAGATAACGGAGAAGAACAGAAATGTAGCACAGCCTAAGGCTATATTTTCTGCTATCTACGTCATCGTTCAAAATATCTCCCAGGAGGCTGTGCGCATGAGTAGTACAGTACAGTTCGTGAACATTCGTAAAGAAGCCATCTTTGTTGGTGACTATTATTCTATTCTCGAAAAAGTGATTTCCAAAATCTTTGAGGCAAAGATAGGCGATATAATAATGCCATCAGGTGTTTTGATTTTTGGCATACAAAGCGATCTGGTGAATACCATGGCTATTAACGTTCAATTTTCCGTAAGAGACGTCCAATCCCCTACTGGATTCATGAGCTCAACCGAAATCCTTACAAAGCTGGCGAGAAACAGAGAAACTATTCAACAAATTGGTAAGACCGTTGTGTAAATAAACCTTCTATTATCACATGCATTGTCTAATTTAGATTAAGAAAAAAAAAACCGCTCTCACTTACTGTGGCAAATTAAGGTTAGTTTCAACTTTAACGACCCTGAGGACAAATTAATCCCCTTCCCCCCACACCAATTCAAAAGGGAAAAGCCCGGGACACGAGGTTGATTAAAAAGTCTTGGTCACTATTAAAAAGACTGTTTTATTTATGGAGAGGTTTATGCGAGTCTCCATCGATCGTTGACGATACAACGAGGTAGCTGTTAGTTGCGCTGTAATTTTTTTTAATTCGGCATTTAATTTCTTAATTCGTATTCATAAATTGCAGGTTTAACAGTTAGTGCTTTTGGAATCGACAAGTGCGCTCAGGAAGCCAACAAAACAGGTGCATGCCAAAACACAGTGCAAGCTGGATATGCATTTACTGTGATCAGCGGTGATTACGGCCAGTTTTCCGCGCCCCCAGTATCTTTGACGTTTGTGTCAATTGATCTGAAGCTGGAAGCCACGTACGAGTCCCTAATAAAATCGCTTCCGCGGACATGTGCAGACAAACCTTGCCTTAATGATGGAATGTGTCATGATGCGCAACCAGAAGGTTTGTATTGTTTTCACCATTACGTGTGAATCTTCTAATCTGGTCACTTCCTGTTAGTTTAACGCTGCAGCCCTGAGGCCAAATTCACATTAAGATAGGCTAACTCGAGACGGCAGTTATTCATAGGGGAAGAGGGAACTTAGTACTAATCTTCTAAACTTATCTGACAATATTTACCGCTTCTGGTTCGTACACGCGAGAAGTAATGATTTGCCCAAAAATATATGACACGCTGGGCTTGTGTTACGTTTACCTTGACAGTACTACTCACCACCAGGTGAGGGATTGGCACAAGTACTTGAATAAATGCAGTGCATGTTATTTGACGCCTGGTGTATTTAAGAAAAACGTGGTTTTGAGATTTCGAATTTTTAAATATTTTACGATCTCTCTTACCCAAAGAGTGATTTAATTAAGAAGAATCATTAGTCTGATGATCTCTGTCTCTCAGGATTTATTTGCCAATGCAAACACAAACTTCATGGTCTCGTCACCGGGCCTCTGTGTGAAGAAACGACTCGCACGTTTGAGGGAGGTCTAGGGACATCTTACATCTGGCTCGAGTTGCTTGTCGCGTACGAAAGGAGCGTAGTGCAGCTGGAATTTACAACAACCGTAGCAGATGGACTTTTACTTTATCAAGGGCCTTTGGTCGAAGGTTTGTGACATTGTCATGAAGTATGTATTTTTTTCTGCAAAAATAAAATACAACAAAACAAAAACAAAAACCAAACAAACAAAAAACGTTTAAACTAAAAAGGGAACGTTAGCGAGAAATGGTGGTCCCTCCGATCACGCGATCAGGAGCCCAACAGCAAAACCACGTTAAAAGCTTGGCAGCGTTCCTTTCACTTTCACTTGAAAGTGAAATCATTGTTTTTCTTTCTACAGTCCTTGCTGGTGAGTCACGTGATTTCATGGCCATTGTGCTGTATGGTGGGTTTATCCGTGTTGTCATATCCTTAGGAGCCGAGCCTTTAATACTTACCATGTCACGTGGTGCCAGACTGAATGATGGCGAATGGCATCATGTTGAGGTGCGGCAGGACTTAAAGGTATGACGTCATAAAACTGGTGCAAGAGTAGGGGTATCCTTGTTCACCAATGGCGTTAATCGAAATAAAGTTATTATTATTATTATTATTATTATTATTATTATTACTATTATTATTATTATTATTATTATTATTATTATTATTATTATATTTTCTTTCACAGATTATTTCGGTAACTGTCAACCACTGCAAAAACGCGCGATTGGTCCAATATGGCGATGAGTTGGTGGAAGATCAAAGTGGCTGCAAAATAACAGGAAAAATCAGGGGATCCAATTAGTAAGTTATTTATTTGAGTAAAGCAGTGTAATTTGATAAGCACAAACTAAATATGTATCAATATGTGTTGCAAATAGAATTAGTGAATTTTAATTGCTTGTAGTTCTTTTTAAGACGCACTAAAAGGAAGAAAAAGAGATCAGTTTCAATGTCCTCAACAGCCTTGTTAAAATATAATTTTACGTTCCATTCCTTTGTATTCAATTGTTCTTTTTCAGTCACTTTTTTTTTCAAAGGATAATCTTTAATGCCTTTAAAACCTCTTTCCTCGTTTAATTCCACTGTATTTGGTCACTCTCAGTTACTTAAACAGCCTTTGGCCGCTTCAAATCGGAGGTGTAGAGAACCCAGGCATTTCTTATCCCAATCTGAACTATACGGGATTCGATGGCTGTATACGAAGGATAACCAACAACCAACATATGTACGACCTTAAAACACCACTGAAAGTTGTGAATTCTCGCGTGGGCTGCCAGAAAGCTGAGATGTGCCCCTACTGTAATAATAACGGATACTGTGAACCGTACCTGACCAAGAAGAGCGTGTGTGTCTGTGATGTAGGGTACTCGGGGCAAGACTGTTTGACAAGTAAGTGGGCATTGTGATCAACATCTAATTTCTCAACAAAGTTATAAAAGATAAATAAACAATAAGCAAGGAACCGCACAACGAAAAATGCTGCAAGCATACGCAGGATCTGAAAAAGATCTAATCAGCCAAAAATATAAATGACTCAAATTTGTGCAAGGCTGATTGGACTGCGTAGAAAACTTAACACGACAGCGACATGATAGAGACCAAAGCGAGAATTAACAGAATACGCCAACCGTGGACAGCTGTTTCGAGCTGGTTGGCTCTCGTCAGCACAGTGTAGCACAGCAAAAAGTAGAACAACCAACGTGAGTCGAGTGGTCTATCAAATGCACGCGGTAGTGATTTCGGATGGTCCCAGATTCAGACATCCGTCCACGTCATAGCGCGTGACTACGAACAATGAACAAGAGAACAATAAGTTAAATGAAAAAAGCAAAACTTTCCTTCACAAGTACATGGCCAAACCATGTTTAAAAAAGATAGGCTTACAAGTTAGAGAAATTACGACGCACGATACGTTTTTGCACTGACGTACAGATGACTTCAGAAATTTTTTTGTCCCTTAAGCTGTACATTACTGAATTAGCCAACCTTACCTACTTAAAATATCTAATTAACAGTATAAATTATCCTGCGAAATTACGCGGAATATCCCCTGATACTTTGCCGTAGGCCGACTCGGCTAAAATCAGGGAATAGTCCACAAGATTGAGCAAGATAATTGTTTTATTATTCAAAACTTTGATAACAAAGTACAGTTTCATTGCAGAAAGGCTGGAGACGATCTATATTCTGCCATTTAACTCTCCGAGACGCGAAATTGTGTACATCGCAGGAAATCTGTTGACTATGGAAGACGAATATTCAGTCCACTATGACCATATTTTGGTAGCCTTCGAGCAAGCTCCTTCTCCCCTCCCCTCCCCTCCTCTTTTCCGAGAGCTTGCTCGCAGGCTAGTGTTTTGGCAATGTTACAATGTATTGAATAATGGAAGATATACGTAAACAAAAAATTACAAATTTCTTGGTGTTCATTTATGCACACACCGCTGTAACCGCTAAAACAATCTGATCAAATAGAAAAAAGATCCTCGCAGTTACTACGCAACTTAACTTAGTAACTGCGAGGATCTTTCTTCTATTTGATCTTTCATCCGCAGTTCAAAATATATGTTTCATATATTTAGATTTGTTTAAAACAATCTGAGTAAGTCAGAGACACACTCCTTTGCAAAGCAGCGTAAGTAAACGTTTTTTAATTGATTACTTCTGTTCACTTGTTGCAGCCTCAGCCGGAAATTTCTACCTTGAAAATAGTTTTTCGCAGTATTCAGTAAACTCGTGGGATTCGTCATACACCTCATCATCATCATTATCTTCGTCGTCATCGTCATCGTCGAGACGAACAAGAAGAAGACGTGAGGTGGCCCCAGCCCCTCAGCCAATAACAAGTGAATACTTCACTAATGTTGTGCTAAAGATGAAGGCAAAACCAGGAACCAATGACAGCCTGATATTTCTATCCACCAACAGCCTTGGAACGGAGTTTGTCAGAGTTGATGTAAGTTTAAAACTTGGGAGTTATATTTTAGCCTTCACTCCATTCCCACCTCTCTTTATCTTTATATACAGTTAATCGAAACTGTAAAAATCAGTTGAAGCTATACACAAGTTAAGGTGCTTTGTCCAGTTAGTTGCGCAGTTTTGTGCGAGCTCCAATGGAATATCCAATCAATAAGAGGTTAATAAGGGGACTTAACTTCAAAGTAAAGTCGGAAGATCAGAGAGTTTGACCTACAAACGAGATCCAAGCATTGTAAGCAGACATTAATTATCCTATACTTTTTTTCTCTTCGCTTCATCCCCTCTACAAACTTTGTTACCTTTGTACCCATATCTTCTTACTCTTCGTTAGAGAACGATGTTTTCTCTCATGTCAAACATCTGTGTACGAGATTACAGACTTTTTGTCACGTAATCACAATTAAAAGAATCTGCGTTTGTTTACGTTTTCAGCTACAAAACTGCGTGGTTCGCTGCATCTTTAGGCTAGCAGGCAGGACAAAAATTCTCAAGCTTCCAGGAGTAAATGTCACTGACAACAAATACCACACGATTATTATACAGAGATTGGGCAATCACGCCACGCTTCAAGTTGATTATGCTGGTAAAGTCGAGGGAAGCACAGGAGGAACAAATCACCTAATGAATCACGGCGGTGGAGCTCTCTTTGCAGGTAAGGTTTTTGTTGAAGTTTTTGTTTAAAAACATTGACAGTTTCAGAAAAAAATTGAGGTTAAAATATCGAGCATTATACCAACAAGATGAGTTGGCATTTTTTACTTTGAGGATTCACTTATCCGATCAGAGTACATGTCAACTTGAACGAATATTCTAACGAAACAGTACCGGTAACAGAGATAATGGTTTAAAATAGAGAGTGTATATGGGATCAGTGGATTATGGGAGTTCGTAAAAGGAATTATTCTGGCAACTCTGTTCCTGAGACGGTGGACAAGCGTTGTGCAAGGCATCTTTAGAGTAAAATGAATAGTGCGTCTTTGGTGAATGGTGCATTTATGTTAACACAATCAGAGTAGCCGCACACATCTTAGACATAACTTACCTGATATGGTTATCTGGCTTCCCTTGGAACTGTGAATCCTATAATAATTGAAGTCGGAATTTTAAACATGAGGACAAAAAACAAAGAGAGGATGATAATTGTGTATTCAGCCTCACTTACTCAAGCTTATTTATTCATTTAATCAATTAACATTTGACAGAAAAATTTCCAGTTCAGCAAGGCTGGTTTACGGTACATTTCAATGTGATTTGTCGATTTTTAAAAAAGAGACTCTTTCACGTTAGTTAAACAATCAGGAGTCGTTTCCAAATGATCATTTCGTTCTCTGTGATTTGTGACGTCTTCGGAAAAACAGGCACGTGCACTTGTAAATAATCCACTTCTGAGATGATCTTTTCTTGGTAAAACTGATTTGCAGGTGGATTGAGAAGACTGACTGCACTTAAGGTGATGCAAGCTATTGTGAGAAGCCATGGCAAAGCTATCATACAAACAGCAAGTGGCAACCTCATATCCACCTATTCAGCATTCTCGGGCTCGTCTTTGTCTGGAGTGATTTTAATAACGATCAACAGCCAGGGCAACGTTCATGTCAAGAAGATTAAAAACGCAACTCTGGTTAAGATGTATCAAAAGCATACAATTAGACCTATATTTAATCCAAGTACTCAGAGAATAGTCTTTGGAAGCACGGGAGTTAGTGTAACACAAGTGCGGGTCAGTAATAACAGTCGTCAAAGCGTCCAGCAGATAATACAAAGAAGACACCAACAAAATGCAGGCGCTGCTGCCACTGGCGGGAAACCGCCTGTCATCGGTGGGAATGCTGTTGTTGCTGGTGGAAGTGTGAAAATCGCGGGGAGTTATGGTTCAAGCCTCAAGTTAAGGCAAACTGAAGGACGACAAGATGCAACGCGAGAGGGCGTTGATGAATCATATGGAGGTAAACCGAAATTGAGTTAACTAAAGAGTATTAAATAACATTTTAGTTTTCCTTTTACGGCTTCTAACGGCTATTCTGTGAAAGAGAAACAACTGCAGGGTATAGTTGTATTATGCTTAGACAATCAAATTCAACATTGAAACATAAAATGTAACAAAAGCATAAGCAATGCCAAAACAATGCAAGGGGGAAAGAATGAACCCAAACTACGCTCTTTATTCCCAGGTTGTGTCTCCCAGAATCGACTTAATGGCATTGACCTGGATGACAACTACATGACTCGCGTAAAAGTTGGTCGTCAAAACGTTGTGATTGGTTGTCCGTGTGAGGCGGGAGAATGCGCGAATAATGGCACTTGTATGGCCAAGAACATCACCACGCCATTGGCCAACCACACAACACCTTGGAAGGTGTGTAAGTGTGTTGGGAACTGGACTGGACCGCGATGCCAGGAGGAGGATGAGGATGACCCAGGGTTTGCTCCACGTAAGTAATCTCTTATCCAAGGTTTGTTATTGATTATCAGAGTATAAATCACAAAATCAATGTATCACTTTGAAGCTAACACAGTCTGGTGAAAACAAATGTACCACCATTTCATTTTAACGCCAAATGTAGTTGTTGTAGTTGCGATCATTCGGTGATAGGTGTTTTGTTGTCACGGCTCCTACACTCTGTGGAGTGCCATTCCGGTCACAACATGGAAATCAGGAATCAGGCAATCAAAAGTCGTGTTTTGACTTGCTTGAAACACGAAGTTCACTGATTGTTGCATAATTGTTGTTTGCCTCAGCTGTCAATCCGCCAGGTGGCCCGTCATGGTTCTGGGAAGCCGTGCTAGCTTTTCTTCTACTCCTGCTTATCGTCCTGCTCATACTTGGTCTGTACCTTCTCTGCAAGAGATGCCGAAGCGATGCTGTCGACGGGACATCTCTGGTCACAGGAACGGAGGCAGCACCCGCGGGACACGGGACCATCAGGTCTTACTCGGACGTGGGGGCTGGGGAAAAGGACAGTAACGATTACGATCTACATCACCTGATGAAGTACACATACACTGAGAGAAAACATGTGGGACTAGATCTAGATCACGATCATGAGCATGCAAACATCAGAAATTACAAGGACAGCGGTGTGCGAGGAATAGATAATCATCAGTTTGATCTCAAACAGCTGATGTCTTACAAGTAAGTCATGTGTTGAATGTCCTTAAATCTCATTGGCTTGTCCAGTGACTCTGTTGTTCGTTTTGTACGGAGAATATTTAGTATCTCCTCATCGATTCCGTAGGAAAGAAAAGATAAAGATAGTTGTTAAAAAAATCTTAAATCAATGAACAAATACCCATAATTAAAATTTTGTGTAATAATTCACAACTCTTTGGACAGAAATTTGGTGGGTTTTTGAAGCTTCCTTTTCGAATTCTTCTATAGCTGCCAGAAGATAACACAGTGATATTGTGGGTTAATATGAATTTTTTTCTAGACTATGACATGAACTGAAATTTTGTAAATGGTTTAACATTCACGTGACTTGAATCTTCAAGTTGACGCAGCATTCAACATGTCGTCAGCGGTTTCCTTTGCCCTATGCTCATCACGTCAAGTAAGACAGGTGTGACACATGAACCTTGCTCGCCATGTGTCTCTCTGTAACGCTGTCGTTAGAGCATCTGACCGATGTGTGGTCATGGATTCCACTTCTTAGCTTTAGCTTCTTAGCCAGTTCTTTAGCTATCTTAGCTTTCTTCTTTATTATAAGTTACCTGAAGTTACAAATTTTTTTTTCTATATTTTTTTACTTATTTGTATGTATAATGTTTTCAGTTTCATACAATTTAATTATTTGTACACGTAATTCAGTCTTCGGACTGCGAAGTGTATTTTAATAAACGGTCTTGATTGATTGACTTCTGTCGGGATCCACATTTCTTTGTCTGTCCCACGCTCGTTAAATGATGAACACTACACCTTTTAATTTAAGTAATTTCCATTCTTTCAGACATTACGTGATCCCCGAGAACGTGGACGAGAAGCCACTGGGATCTAACAACCAAACCTTTCACAGTCCTATAGCCGCAGCGACGACTCACTTACAGAGCATGATCTTTCGTCACGTGATGAGTGCAGACAGCACTCCATCCCTTTCGCATGACGAGGTGCATTCATTTAACGATGAGGGACTGGACTCTGATGTGGATGACTTAAGCCAGCTTGACAGTGAAGACGAGGGTGATTGAGACAAACATGTCTCGCATTTAGATGATGGACTAGTGGAGTGACTGTCTAACCGATCTTTATCCTGCTAACACAGAAACACGCAAAACTTTAGAATAGAAACTAATCTTCCAAATCGCCTTTTTCAATCCCCACGGAATGCTCCCATCAATCGCGTAGCTTCACTGCTCACTATATAAACACATACAACCCACAATTCATTGATTCGCTATGACGAACGGCTAACGCTCGAAACGTCAGTACTCGAATCTCTCTATGGTGGCAAAAGTTTACCTTTAGTTGTTAACTCAGTTGATAAACTAATTGAACGATATACTGACCAACCAAGACACAAATCAGAGAATCACACGAGCCATCGACCAACTGAAACACTGACTGACCGAACAAGCGCACGAAGGAATCACTGAATAAATTGAATGCAAAATAACAGAGACGACTTGAATGAAAGTCGTCATCTTCCTAGTTAATAAATCCTCGCGACTCTGGGATGAAAGAGTTTTGATAGAGGGGATGGATGAAAACAGATCACATTGACGGGTTCAGTTTTAAAAGTTATGAGAGCAAAGTTGACAGTATTTTCCTGATACTAAAATCAGTATCGTTCTTATAGGAAGATATATTGCTCTGTTAGATTTCAAGATCTGCCATTTTTCTTGCTTCGTTTATTATCGTGTTGTATGATGCGAGTTTGATGATAGAAATCTTTATAAAACAACAAAACAATCGTTTCCTTTGTTGTTTTGGTGTACATCTGGGCAGGGTTGTTGGAAAGGCGATTAACGCTAACCCACGATTAGATTTTAATCGAGAAGGCTTTCAGCTCGTTCGTTAAAAATGGTTTTAAAGGCTAGTTTAGAGCTAACGGTAAAGAAAGTAAAAATTGAGGGCCAAAAAAAATCTTTTGGAAGAATTTTTTATCGATTAGCAATTAAACTCGAGTCAAAGTTTGCGTTAATCCAGGATTAGCTTAATCGGGTTTTTGAACAACTGCGCCCTGAAAAATATAATTTCTGACGATTGCGTGACATGAGAACGAATTAATAGTCAGAAATTAGTATTCTGACGTCATGATATAGAGGGTTGCGTGTTGTTATGGGATACTTAGGGATTATTTTGGTGTTTGGCGGGAGATTCTTGTTTGCTATTTTTTCGCTAAAGTTTTGACTTAGATAGGTTTTCTGGTGTACTAATTTTGTTAGCATATCTTTTGTACCTGGCGGGGCACAATTGTTAGCTTTTGAACAAATACATGTATATTTTATAATTTATTTTCAAGTGGAATTTGCAGTGACTCAGTTAATGTTATAACATTAGGTTACATTCTTCAGAGGGCTGGCTGACTCATGCTAAATAAACTTGAAAATAGACTTGAAAGTCTTGTGTTAGTGGAGTAAGAATCTAAAAAATGCCCGTAGTCGATGATTTACGTCATTCTCATCGCTTTCCTGTCGGACAAAGTATTGACATTGAAAGGAGAAATACGAGGTGGATCATTAGAATTTGGTTGAGCAATATCGCACCGCGTCAGCCCGAATCAATGCCTCAGGGGTCCCTAACGCTTCATTCAAGTCAGGATATCTGTTCGGAAATCGTTAATGACCTCGAGAATTAGTTTTCTTTCGTTTTTCTTTTCACCCTTTAAGGATGGTGCCTTCATTTGCTACCACGCAAACATTCTGCGCATCTCAAAATGTTCCGAGAAGCTCTGGTTTCTTAAAGAAAGTGCCTATTGATTACAAAGACTTTTGTTTGGGTGAGTTTTGAATATGCGTGAAAAGAACATCATAACTACTCCTTTTTTAGATATAGTTAAACACCACTTTGGACAAAAATTCCATACCTTGCTATGCATTGTAAAGCTTTTAAGAGTTATTATTGCTGAATTGTCTCTGAAAAATGCGTGGCTTCCCCCAATTTTCGTTTTGAATTTCAACAGCCCTTGCTGAGATCTGCTTTTCCCGCATAGCCATAAACTGCGCAAAAATACCTCTGTTTTAGAAAGGCACCCACCTTAATTCCCGTTTTCTATAAAATCTCCACTTTGTGTTGCTTTGGGTCTGCCTTATGACACTCAGTGATTGGTTAGCAAAACTCGCGCCACTTTCTTAGCCAATGAGAAGCAAGACCAAAACCAATCGTGACGTCCTCGCAGGCGTTTTCCCGCGCTTGGCGCCGGTTACAAGTATTTGCTTCAAATTCTGATTGGTTCATTGCGATTTTTGTATATTTCGTGATTGGTCAGGCTGATTACTTTGGTTTTAGTTTTAGTTTAGTTTTACGACACCCCCGATATTGGAATTAAAAAAAAAAAAAAATAGAAATCGGTACATACTTACATCAGACTTGAAGTTAACAATAATCAATAATGGTAAAAAACTAAAACTACACCAAAGTTACAACAGTTGGAAAAGGCATCTATTTATATATGAGCGTTTAGCGTTCTGTTCTGACTCGTGGTAGGATGTAGTTATGTCCGCAGTTGCGTAACTTCCTGTTCTTCTGCATGGGTAGCAGGTCGTGTAGACAGTGGTCGCTGTTGGTGATTTGTTTCCATAGTTTCATGTCCCGCTTTATGATTACTTCCGTAAAGGGAGTGTAGTCTGCGGTGTAGCCTGATTTAAACGCTTGTTTATAGAATTTATCAATAGGGCTGATGCACTTGGATTCAAAAGCACAGCCCCACACCTCGATACCGTATAGAAAAATACAGTCGAACCTCCACTAACGGCCACCTTTCTATAACGGCCACTTTTTTTTTGTCCCGGCGGACAGTCCATACCTTAGCTCTTGTTTAAACCTCTCTACAACGGCCAACTCTCTACAACGGCAACGGCCACTAAAGTGCGTCCCCAACTGCCAAAATAACCTCTTAACAACGGCCAGTATACAGTTCTTTTTCATGAGTAAAAACCTTTTTCTATAAACTGATGCATTATTCGACATTTGTTTTCAGAGAATTACGTTTCTGTATCCATTTTAATGATATACGTATTTTAATTGTGTGCCATTTATATGCTGCAGTAAGCATAAATTGCCTACAATAATATAGCGAATGTTGCAAACCTTGCTCGTTTCGTCTTTCCGGTTAACATTTTGATTCAAAACATTATTTACGTTTTATTGTGTTTTTTATCTATATATATTATTAAAGATTGGATTGTCATTATAGACTACAGTAAGCATGAACTTGGTACAATGAACATGTTGTACTTCCCGAAAAAAGGTGTCATATTACACCCCCACCTCCCCATAACGGCCACCTCTCTACAACGGCCACTTTCTCCTGTCCCCAAGGTGGCCGTTGTGGAGAGGTTCAACTGTATCAGACTTTCTCAAACTCATTAATAATTCATCAATAGAATTGAAAACAAAGAAAATCACTAGCGTGACCGTGGTTTGGATATGTGATCCTAATTACCATAACATTTTGCCAACTTTAGCCTTGAATTTGTCCAAGAATTATTGATCATTTAAGAAGCCATACCAAACACTCGAAAGTGTGTTTCATCAGATATCCAAACACCTCGAAGTCGTTTAAAAAAACTCGGCTGCGCCTCGTTTTTTCAACCTTCTTCTCAGTGTTTGGATATCTGATGGAACACTCTTCCTCGTGTTTGATATATTACCTCAAATAGGGCAGTTGGCTCGGCGATAGAGTACCCGTAACTTTGCAGACACGTAGGATGTACAATCTAGAGCTACTGTAGCTTTCTTCAACATAGAGTCAAAGTGTGCGTCCCATTTGCAAGAATCTTTGCTGAAGGTTACGCCTAAAAGTTTAAGCTGAGGCTTTCTCTCTATGCCTGAAATCGGTAGCCTGCGTTGCAGGCGGACTTGTCACTTAAGACCAATAAAGAACTCGATATCAGGGATTGTATAAACTGTCTGCGACGCAGGCTAGAAATCGGTTTAGGCGGGACTTTTCTTGTTCGTCCGTTTACAACCATCTCCCAGGTCTTCTTCGGGTTAAGTTTCATCTTATTTTCGACAGACCATTTTGTAAACTCTCCACGTCTAAGGCAGATGGATCATTGGAATTGCCATTTACGGGGACGCTTAAAGTGATGTGATCGGCATCACTTTAATTAACAGGTTAATTAACCTTGATTAACAGGTTTTTGCCGCTGTCCACTTAAAAAGATCGAGAACGGATACATGTGGACAGTACCATAGTGAAAAAAAGACCTGGCTTTTAAGTGATGACAATGACGGGACAAAACGTCCATAAGACATACAATACACGGCTTTGTTAACAGTCACCTCAGTTGGTTTTTAGAGCCAATCGAAAGGAACGGTATGAATTTAAAGGGGCAGTGTCACCTATTTGTAGTTTTACTTTGAATAGCCAAAAAACACATTTGAATCGATGGGAAAGTTAAGAAATGGTTCCGTTTTGTTAACAATAACCCTACTAGTGCACAGAAATTAGTATTAACTGTCTTTGGCTGGGGATGGCCAGGATTGGAATGGATTGCAACTTGACAACGTTGGTCAATGTTTTCAAGTTCTTGCAGTGTATTTTGAAGAACTAATTATAGATTGTTTTTCCCAGGAGAAATCACTTGATGTTGGAGAAAAGGGACCTTGTCCAATATTTCAACAGTGTTGACTAAAACACAGAGAAATCTTCGTACGTGTCGGTGTCCCTTTTAAAGTCTTCATTGATAAAAGACGAACAGCCCCACCACCCTTTCAGCTGATTGGCGATGTCTAAGGAATGTCGCGTGTAATATTGAACTATGAGTCAAAGTCAGTATTCAACACTACACGCTACATCACCCAGACTCTCCTCATCTCATCTATGTTTTGTGCATTTTATTTGCCAAAGGAAGGCGTTGTTAACGAGAAAATCATAAAAATGCCTAGTTTACGATATGAAGAACTTAACCACAAAACAGACCAGCAAGGCATTTATTGACCTAAAAGAACAGGTTTGTAAAAATTTTGTTGTACACGTTTCGTTGAGAATGCTATTATATAATTCAGTTAATGAATTAGGCAGCGATACGCTTTAATTCATACGTTTAATTACAGCTACAATGTAACAGCAATACAAAAAGTGACAAAGATCAGTCCTTGTTGCCATAGTGAAAGCGAAAAAAAAAACCGCCAGCCGTTTCCACTATAGGGAAGTTATGCAACCTCGACGGCAATGCCAATGTAAACCTCACTTATACTCCTTCGCGATTATTTCAACCCCATTACGTTTGCAAAATATTGCTTAACTATCCAGGAGCTGAATTCTCAGAGACAGTGATCAAGCTAAGGAAAAGACAACAAGAGAGACGAAAGAGACGTCACTGTCGGTTCTGCTCTAGTTCCCAATTTTGTCTCTGCATTGAGTTTGCACTAATATAATAAGTTGACAAAAACCGATTGGCAAAAGAGAAAACCCATAATGTACAAAAAATTCAAGACCTCATGTGGTGATTCCCTTCCATATCTCGTATACCTGCAATACTTTGCCCAAACATCGCGTAGGTATCCTGTTAGGCCTCAATAGGGCCTCAATTCGTTTGTTCGTTTCTATGGCAGCGGCTACCTTGAATCATAAAACTGTCAGAAAGGTGAAAAATTGTCAGGAAGACGCAACATTGTTTCCTGAATGTCTATCACGAAGAAAAACTCTTCCTTAGGTACCAGCTCAAGCATTTGCAGAATTCGTATTTAATTACGGTTCTTTTTGTTCTCTTGTTTGCGCTGCCATTGTGGGCTCTCCTATTTAGTCTTTCTATTCTTCCCGTCATTTGCGTTTGTTGAAAATCCAATCTCCTCTCATAGCACTCTTTTGTGGCTGTTTGACTCAGCTTTCAAAGTCTGAGGCAAAGCAAACTGAGTACAGTGTTTGTACTTGATCATGCTCGACATTAACTAGGAGAGGCGTGCATTCTGGTAGATTATTAACATGAACTATTCCTTAGCTAAGGCACAGTAGTGCAAATAAACTAAGAAATTAGCTGTTATGGAGGAAAGATTAAAGGGGTACAAACCAATTGACAAGCAGTTGAGTTCCATTGGTGAGTTTCTTTAACCTATCAGTTTTGAAATTGCTCCATACATTTTAAGATAAAATATGACTAAAGTGATAGCAAAAACATATTTTTACATAAATCAAACGATTGACTGGTTAAGTCAATCGGAATGTTAAAGGCCGACCGACCTATGGATCTCTGTCGATAGGGGGTTCATTCAGAGTTCGGTGGATCGCCAATGATTAAAGTCAGTCAGTAGTCAGTCAATGAGTCAGTGAATCAGTGAGTCAGTCAGACACGTCCAAGCGAAACAAAATGGCTATCCCAGTCATCCGGTCGGTCCCAATCCTCGTTGTCCTCACTGTCAAGCTCGGACAAGTCATCCATATCAGAGTCCATTCCCTCATCTTCAAACGAGTGCACCTCGTCGTGTGACAGGGACGGGTGGCTGTCTGCTCGCATCACGTGATGGACAATCATAGAATTTACGCTAGTCGTCACTGCGGGCATTGAACCGTTGAAGCCTGGGTTGTTAGTTCCCAGGGACGTCTCGTGCACGGCCTTGTCAATGATCACGTGGTGTCTGTAATGTAAAGAAAAAGAGGAGATAGATAGAGATTCCAATATTATGTACAATTCAAATACAGGACGACTGGCTTGAAGGGTCCTTGTGCTACCTTTTTCACCGTCGCCACTAAGGAAAATGTCTAGAACTTGCTACAAAATTAATTTCCGTACAACATCAACAATCTTGTAACTTGTTCTCCTGTGTCTTCTGCTAAACAAGCGTACAAATGCTATTCATGCAATTCATCTAATTCGAGTTAACGTTTCAGGACTCAGCTTAATTAGATTTAAATGCTCAATAAAATTTCCTGGTGAACTTACTATAGTTCTAGGATGTTTTTTTCTTTTTATATTCAGTATGAACACATTTAATTATTTAAACAAAATGTTCCACTTCAGATTTGAAAGGAGGGGCTGCAGACTCCCCGGACCTTCTCCCCTAGACCTGCCACTGCGGACATTTTCAGGTTGTTCACGTGACCATTTGACTCGGTAGTACGTGACTGGTCGTTATGTTATGAGTACCTTCGATAATAAAAAAAATAAAAACGTGGCACCCAGACAGCACGTGATAGCAAAATATGAATCGCGGCAGTTTATTGCTTCTTTAGGTAGACAAGGGACGTGGCAGTTAGCTATCCAAATGAATTAAAAGTCAATGTCCTGTAAAAAGTGGGCAAATGATCAACACTATCAAACTCTAAAAAGTTAAGTGTTTTGATTATTCGCTGGTTATCCGTTGCACGGGTGTCCCTACTTGGACTACACGATAAAGTTATCTTTATAAACGGATAGCTGAACGAGTGAATAATACCCTAAAGTTGCAGCGTTTTTCCTGTACTTTTCATAAGAGATCACAAAAGGTTTTCAAGAGTACGTCTAATTACAGTGCCCACGTGAGAAAAATGTCGCAGGTTATTTCATAAACCTCTAGTAGTAACGATAACAAATTATTAACTGTGGAAAGCTATCAATGACTACGCTTTCGTTTAGTTGCCTAGATAAGACAAAGAGTGGAGCAGGGATGGAGCAGTGGTGAGAGCATTCGCCTCCCACCAATGTGGCCTGGGTTCGATTCCCGGTCTCGGCGTCATATGTTCTCGTCCCTGCTCTGAGGGTTTTTTCCCGGATACTCCGGTTTTCCTCCCTCCACAAAAACCAACATTTCCAAATTCCAATTCGACCTGGAAACAGTAGACGGAAGAGCCACCCCGTGGAATCCACTAAAACTCCCATTTCCCATTCCCAAAGAGAAGAACAGGGTATTAACCGACAAAAGACAAAAGAGTGGATAATTGGAGAAAACGTGAAGTCATTTGCCATGATTTGGTCATAACACGGAAACGCCTCTCACTTGTACGATATCAACTGCTTTAGATCGAAGTGATGGTTGTCCGTTCCTTGTACACCATCCTTGTAATCTCTGATGTTCGCATGTTCATGACTGTGATCTAGATCCATAGCCCCATGTATTCTTTCGGTGTACATGTACTTCATCAGATGGCGTAGATCGTAATCGTTACTGTCCTTTTCCCCAGCCCCCACGTCCGAGTAAGACCTGATGGTCCCGTGTCCCGCGGGTGCTGCCTCCGTCCCTTTGACCACAGATGTCCCGTCCACAGCATCGCTTCTGCATCTCTTGCAGAGAAGGTACAGACCAAGTATGAGTAGGAAGATAAGCAGGAGTAGAAGGAAAGCTAGCACGGCTTCCCAGAACCAGGATGGGCCATCTGGCCGACTAACAGCTGAAACAAACAACAATAATACAATGATCAGTGTGTCGCTAATTGAACATTTATGTTTATTGTAGTGCTTGTAGTAAGTTAATGATTCATGAAAATCTTCTACCTAAGGAGGGCGAGGATCCACCGTTCTCCCGACTAAACCCATCTTGATAATCGATCATTCCTTCAAAATCCTAACCTTTCTTTGGATGCTAGTGGTGGGTACCTGAAGTAAACTCTCGGTAATTAACGATCTTCGTAACTTTCACTAGTTAACTTGACAATGCATATATTTGCCTAGTTACAACAACAATTTATTATGAGAAAAGACAAATTACAATATTACATACCCACAATTAGCAAGGGCTATTCGAGGTGGGTAGCATTTACAGTTGTTTGCACGCTCAAAAGAAACAGAAAATTAACAGCACAAAAATAGAAATGGTTGATTAAACAAAGAGAAAGAGAACTAAATAAGAAAAATGGATAAATAAAACACCTAAATGACTAATTATTATTTAGAAAGTTAAATGCAAGCTAACTAAGTAGTGACATAAGATTGATACGAGTTACAGCGTTTATATCAACATACACCTCCTCAGTCTCCAGAACCTTTAAAAGCAATTCATGCAGTTTACGCTTGAAAAGTGTTTTACCTAACTTTCGTAGTTGAGGAGGAATTTTATTCCAAATTCTCGTTTCAATTCTAGAAAAGGACAGCAGCTGTTGGTTGAGTTACGATGCTGATAATGGATAACAAATCGTCGATAGGAGATTACTTACGTGGAGCAAAACCTTCGTCACCCTCATCCTCTTCCTGACATCGCGGTCCAGTCCAGTTCCCAACACACTTACACATGTTCCAATTTGCTGTCTTGTTGAGCGATGGTAGGGTAATGTTCTTGGCCATACAAATGCCATTATTTGCGCATTCTCCCGTCTCACACGGGCATCCGAATACGACGTTTTGACGCTCAACTTCAACGTGAGTCGTATATTTCTCATCCAGGTCAATGGTGTTGAGTCGATTTTGTGGGATGCAACCTAATATTTAAAAAATAAATGTCTAGCAGGCTATTCATGATCTTCAACTTATCTTTTACCAGACTGACTTCGTGTAAGTCAAAATTTATTCCTTTCAGTCTTTTTGTATTTGTTTTTATATCGTTATTGTTTTCACTTTTTTAAATTTCTGATGAGGGCCATTATTTAATTATCAATCGATTCACCGGAGGATATTACTTTTGATTTTCTATGGGATGGAAAACTCCACAAGATAAAACAATCGACCATTATTGGTGAGAAAGAAGACAGTGGCTTAAAGATGGTTGCCTTTCTCTTTATGAGCAAATCGCTCAAAGCGACTTGGGCGACAAGAGTTTTCGATGAAAATAAAGCACCGTGGAAAATTATACCAAATTACTTAACTAAACACCTCGGAGGTCTTAAGTTTTTATTATCTTGTAATTACAAATTCGAAGAACTTCCACTAAATGAGTTACCACCCTTTTATCTAAACATTTGACAATACTGGGAAGAAATCAGGCATATTACAGTACCCAAAGATATGACAACGTTAAATGAAATAATTATCTGGAATAACACTAACATTAAAGTGAATGGAAAAACAGTTTATTACCAACCTTGGCACTGCAAAGGCGTTACAAAACTGGTGGACCTCTTAGATAATCAAAACCGCTTTTTAGCTTTCGATGCATTCAAACGAAAATATAATGTAAAGACTACTTTTAATGATTATTATGGTTTAACTCATGCTTTGGCACCACTCAGGACTAGACTATTGACCGGACCGCAAAAGCAGAACTCCAATCTCTACTGGTACGATAGCCTCAAAAGCATCACAAACGCATCGCTCCATAAAATTTTTGTCAAAAGCAAATTCGTACCCCCCAATACGCAGGAAGGAATGTTAAGCCAAGGCGTCAGCGTCTCGGAGCTCCCAAAACTTTACCGATCCCTTTGACACGACAAAGGAAGTCAAACTAGCACTGTTTCAATTTAAGATAAATCATAACATTGTCTACACCAAGGATAAACTTATGAAAGCTAAAATGTCTACCAGCAACACGTGCTACCTATGCAATCTTGACAAACATACTTTACAGCATATGCTGGTTGACTGTCCCTTTGTCCAACATTTTTGGAGATCCTTTCGCGCATGGTGGTTTATAATGACAAATGTAAATCTCAATCTATCAA